>NC_056745.1:475654599-475954599 GCF_019279795.1 Protopterus annectens | reverse complement strand
TGTTCGTGAAAGTAAATTGCTAACTGCAGTTGTTTGCTTATTATTATGGTTTTGAACGACTAATGTGATTTGCATGAAACAGTTTGGAATATTTTAACATTTGGCTAATGTTTGTGTGGAGCAAAGTTGAAATATATTACATGACCATTATTTTATTACATTCAGAAGTCTGAATTACACACAAAAGTGTGACAGATCTGGCTTGTCGGTGGCAGAGTGTTTACGTGTGTGTGAGAAAAATTATCACCAATTTTTGTTTGTGGGCATACTCAATATTGTTGGAGATATAACTGTTCTGAATAGCAGCACAAATGCAGTTGTCATTATTTTTCAAAGATAAGGCATAAATTGCATCCACAGAATAGAGGCAGCTCCATGGTATAAAGGAATAAAGCCCCAACTATGCCGCAAGTGACCCTTGTTCAAATAGTGGTTTGGGTGCCTGTATTGCTGGCCGGGGGTGGATGGGAATGAGTGGGTGTTATCAACTTACCCATCTTTTGGGTATGGAGGGAGGGAAGCAGATTTGTCCAATCAAAAGTGGGACACTTAGCAGGAGCACTAAATGTAACCCAGTGCTGTTTGAACCAGTCATGTCCATGCTGTTATGGTACCTAGCATGACCAAAGCCTAATAGTGTTCAGTATGGAGTAGCCTGCTTGCTCTTGGGAGACAGTAATATCAGGTGTAGAGGAGCTGCCAATGTGGAGGGCATGCTCCTGATGCAGATAGATTAGGCAACACCCCCCCCCCAGAACCAGCAAGCTAGCCCACTCCCTACCAGCCAACTTTTGCCATGAAACTGAAAGTCTGATAGAGATTCCTTGCACTGGACAGAATGGACTGTAAGATTTTCACTCAACTTGAGAATTCCTAGCTCCTGTGTCCCCCGAATGAATAGACTAATAGGTGTTAGTTGAACCCACCAGGCAAGCACCCAGAGTAGCAAAAAAAAATATAGACCCCAGAATTACGGGGAGCCTAGTGGCCCTCATACCCTGGGCTGTATAAGTGGAATTTGACACATGCTTAATAGCAGCCTCTCACCTTAACTTCATCTAGAATAAAACTGGCTAACTAACCCTGCACCATATACATGGTCAGTGATGCTGGAACGTTTGTAAATCATCCAGACTATACCTGGATTAGAAGTCTGATTTTATAATTGTTATGCCCACCCCCCCAATACACACACACACACACACACACACACACACACACACACACACACACACACACACACACACACACACACAATTTTAACTTTCATACTTGAGTCATTGCAAGTCACCAAACACACTGTCTGTTACATAAGCATCCATTGTTTCATGTGTCCAATAATTTCTTGTAAAAATAATAAATTCCTTGCTTGAAAATGTTCTGTCATTACTGTTATCTGTGTGTAAAATAGTTTTAACCTTCAGGGGTTCGTTTTTATTTGTTTTATTTGTTTTCTATTAAAAGTGATTTTTGAAAGTAAGCATTTGCGGTGAGCTACGGTCCTTCTTAGCGTATATTTGGTATATATTTTTGGTTATTTGGTCACATATATGCTTACAACTTGGTATTTAATTACTGTTATCTTGTCTTTGTCCTCCTCTTTGAGGCCAAAGTGTGAAATACCATTAAATGTTCTGTGATTTGTAAGAATTTCACAAATAGAAGTCTCCTGGGGCTCCCCTAGACCATATAACATTGTTAATTAGACTTATTTTTTGTGAGGAAATAAGATCATTTAAGGTGACTTAATAACATTTTAAATATGATAATGTCTTTGGTTAAATGATTATAGAAATATGGAGTGTTTTGCTGAAAATGTAAAAGCAAAGGTAGTCATAAGTAATAATAAGATTCAAGAGGAGTGTCTACTAGTGAATCAGTGTTCTGCAAATGCTGAAAAAAATATACAATTAATTGTTACAGGAGACTTCCAAGATGGCTGCACATTGAGTAACAGCTTATTTGTACCTCTCCCAGTGTGAAAACAGAAACTCAGCAGAGAAGGCCAGTAGACTTGTGTTTATGAGTAAATTTCAGTAACTGGCTAGTAAGTGCACTGCCCGGATGACATGAATAAAGAAATAAAGAAGACCTGGGAAAAAAATCAGCTACAAAAAGTAAGGAAGAAATACTGGCTGGGGAGAGATCTGCAGCTGCTCAGCAAAAAGCAGTGCAACCTTCAGACATGACTTCCAGTAACCTACAGGAAGATATAAGACAACTGCATACAGACCTGGTTAAAATAAACAAAACGCTGATGGAGTATATCAACACAAACAACAAAAGCCAGGAAAAAATGGAAGAAGCTTTAAACAGATATTCAGATGAGATGATAAAGCTGCAAGAATAAGAGGTCAAAATAAAGAAAATGCTGGCTGAATATGAGACTGCTTAGGAAGAGATGTTTCAAAAAAAATAATAGAATTAAAGGACAGAACACATAGAGAAAACCAAACCTGAGATTTTCAGCTATACCTGACAATCTGAAGGAACAGACTGCATTAATTTTATAAAAGCACAAATAAGCAACTGGACTGATATTCCACAGCAGGAGTTGTTAGTTGAAAGGGCGCATCATGTGTATGCTCCAAACCTGGCTATAAGAAAGCAACCTAGACCTTTAATAGTAAAGATGCAATCCTACCAGCAGATGGAGTTGATTCTGACAAAATTGTGGCAGAAGGACAAAGTGCTAAAACTGGGAGATAGAAGAGTGTAGAGAATGATTGCTCATTGTACACCAGACAGAAGAGGAGCAAATTTATTCCACTATTCAGGGAATGCCGAGATGCAGGTGTGAGATTCAAACTGCTGTACCTAGTTGCCCTCAAGGTATTCTTCTCTGGATGGACAAAATCATTTTTTGATGAAGTACATGCTAAGGAGGAAATACAAAAGTCTGTCTATAAAAAGTAAGCTGTGAAACAGAAGGAGATTCTGCTTGTCTTCTTCTTCTTCTGGTAATAAAGACCACAGATGGACTGTACCTGTGAACTCTTTTCAAAATTTTCAATGGAAAATGTTGGACAGAAAGAAGGGAGCATGAGAGTTAACTAAAAGTACAGAAAGTATGTTGGAAATGAAGTAGAGACAGGATTTCGGAGATGGACAGTAATAAAAAACAGTAACTTAATATGGGATTACAATGCAATAATTATATTTGTGAAATGTCACATAAGCAAATCTGGAAATATTGGACTTTTTCAGAGTTTGTTGGACTTGTGGGGGACTCTAAAGCATATATCCTACCTCATGCAATTAATGTTGAGAGGGCAATAGGAGGGAGAAAGTTAACTGTAAGTAAAGATTTTTTTCTTAAATAGTACCAATTTTGTGGCATCTGGTTTTCTTTACAATTTTTTCAGTTATTTTTAAGTTTAATAGGGATTGTAAACAGGTGCTGACGTTCTTTTTTTCTTTTCTTTCTCCCTTGTCTCTCTTCTTGTTCAGTTTTTAGAAATGTTGGCACTGCAATGTATAAAAAAGCCTGGCTAAAAAGCATGATAAAAGAAAAAATAATGTGCGTTTTTCTCATTCTTGCATGGGTAAATGACTGGATTAAAGACCTTAGATTGCTTTATTAACAAGTTTTAAGAGACAGCAAGTAAATGAAAAAGAACATTGAATATTATGTTTTTTTAGCAAATACATGTAAGCTTAGTAACAATTCTGCAGATGATCTTCATGTTTCAATGGAAACAATCTGATAAAGAAAAACTGTCTGCATAGTTCTCATGTCTCCACGGAGACAATCTGATAAAAAGAAACTGGTTACAGTCTGGTGGACTGTGATTGACTGAGGAAGAAAAGAGACAAGAGAAACTGGCTAAGATATAATGTTCTCTGATAGCATTCAGTGGTTTTTCCCAAGGTAGTTAATGTTCTCTGAAAACATTAAGCTGTTTTCCCAGCAGGGAAAGCTATAAGGATAAGACAAAAATAATCAACACTTAGTAGTAGCACAGGCTGCACCATGGGACTTAGCATGGATGAGCTTTCTTTTAGATTAACTCAAGTCTGTGAGTGTGGCTGTTTGTTTGGGACTTTTGTTCATATTAGGAGGGTAAAACTTCAATATTTGAAGCTGTGCATAGTTTTGTGTGTTAGTATTAAGTTAATAGATTTTAGGGGGTATTGGGGGGGTGTTTGTTTTATAAGATGTGACATTGGCTCAAATGTATATGATAAGAAACAACTGTATAAAAGTTCAAACTGCCAAACAGTGTATGCATGTAACACAAAAGCTGGAACTAGACATTTAACAAAAAGGTATTATACACAAAAAGTGGGAATAATAATTTTTAATACAATGATGCTTTCTTTAATATCTTTAAATGTAAATGGCCTCACATATAAATACAAACAAGAAAGAGTAGTGAACTATTTTAAAAAATGTAGAGTGCAAATAGCTGTGTTACATGATACACACTTTGAAAGAAGTGAACATATGTATTTGATAAAGAAAGCTTTTTAGTATGGTTATTTAGCAGAATTCCTGGGACAAAGGAAAAGAGGAGTACTTATATTAATTGCAATATGAGCTCCAATAGTGATAGAACTAAATAAAAAAGATAATAATGGCAGATTAGTAGTGCTAAGGGGCTACTGACAAGGGAGGAGGATTACATTAATGGAGCTTAAGAAAATTCTGGGAGAAATAATAAGTTGCAGCAAGTAATATTACTTATTGGTGGGGACTGGAACTTGATATGCATCAGTGAAGATGTGCCTGGGGAGCCAGAAGAGAAAATATAACAAAGAAGGTTAGATTTTTGAAAAAAATTATGAAAATATTTGGCATGGAAGATGTGAATTCAGTAATAGGAGCTTAGAGTGAATTTACATATTATTTCCCAAGATATAAAAACTGGACTAGGCTAGACAGGATTTACATTTCACAGGAACGTGTGCATTTAATAGAAAGTCTTGATACCCACCCAATAACTATTTCAGATCATGAGCCAGTAACAGCTAAAATAAAAACACAGGGTAATGAAATAAAAATGAGACATTGGCCCTTTCCCAGCTATCTGTTGAAAAGAAAGGAATTTAAAGAATGGGTAATGGAGATTATTCAGGGGCTATTAGAGAGGATAGACATTTATTCTGAAAATATAGCTAGGGAGTGGGATAAAATTAAGTTGGAGTTTAAAAATAGGATGGAAATAAAAGAAAGGGAGCTATAGTTAAGAAGTAACACAAATTATTTAGAGGGACTGACAAATGTAAAAGTATTGCAGAATAGGGAGAATTTCACAGAACAAGAGGAGGATCAACTGCAGAGCACTAGGCAGAAAATAATGGATTACCTCAATAATATGCATGAGCTTAGAAAGATTGCTGTTAAGCAACTTTTTTTTATAATAACAGTAGAGCACAAAATCTTTTAGCACAACTCAGGCAGCAGAAAGTAGAAAGGGCTGTCACCAAACTTAGGGAGCCTATAACAAAGAAGGTAACAAGAGATCCTGTATTACATAGATTTTGGAAATTCTATGAGAGTCTCTATAAAGCAGAGAAATATGAAAATCAAGAAAAGATACAAATGGAAATGTTTATGGAAGAATTAAATATGCCAATGTTGAAGGTAAATGATGCTCAATTACTAACAGTTGGTATATGAGATGAGATAAAAAAATTGTGATGTATAACCGATCTACAGGACAGTCCCCAGGAACAGAAGGTATTCCTGTGGAAATTTGAAAGCTAAGAGGAAAAAACTGATAAAGATCTGGAAGGTTTTGTTTAACAGCATTTTAAGAGAAGGAGAAGTACCACCATCCTGGAAGAAAGCAGTGGTAGCTGTAATACCTAAAGAGGTTAAGGATCCATCAGATCCAGCTTCATACAGGCCCATTTGAATACTAAACCATAAGTATAAAATGTTCATGTCTATAATGGCTAAAAGAATGGTAAAAGTAATGCCAAAACTGATAGATATGGATTAATGTGGTTTTGTTGAGGGGAGACAAACATTTGATAACATTAACAGAACACTGATGATCCAAAGGGAAGCAGAATGTAAGAAAATACCATTGTTGTTGATGGGTCTTGATGCAGAAAACACATTTGATAGAGTAAGCTGGGACTTTATGAGCAGAGCATTGGAAGCATTTTCATGTCCTAAAAAATTATAACATTGATTAGGAGAATATATGAGGGATTTGGAGGTGAAAATTAAAGTGGATGGGGTCCTCTCTGATAATTTCTGCTTGAGCAGAGGAACCAGGCAAGGGTGTCCTCTTTCCCCTTTATTATTTGCATTATATTTAGAACCATTGGCAAAGAAAATAAGGGATTCAGAAATTCAAAGATATAATTGGTATGGTAGTCAAGAAAAACTGGCTCTATTTGCAGACAATATTATTTTGTACCTGACAAAAGCAGAAAAAGACATTACAGTGTTGTGGAACATTTTGGGACAGTTTCAGATCTTTTCAGGATGCAAAATTAATGAAGCTAAAACAAAAGCAATATCGGTAAATTATGTACCCACACATGAACTGGTTCAGGAATATCCATATTTATGGGGACATGATAAAATGAAATATTTAAGAGTATGGATTAAAATGATTCTAGTCGGGCAGCTAAGGATATGTGGGAACAGACTAAACAAAAGATAATACGTAAACTGAGAAAATGGAAGCTTTATTATATTGATATGATTAGTAAGATACAAGCAGTTAAAATGTTTTAGTCCCTTTAGTCTTATACACAGGTCAGGCATATTTACCAACCAGAGGAGAAGTTGTGGTTAGCAATTAATAAAGAGCTGAAGGACTTTATCTGGGAGGGGAAGACTACAAGAGTCAAGTGGGATAAGCTGATTCTTCCAGTAGAATAGGGCAGAGATTACCCAATTTGAAGGGGTATTTCAGAGCTACACAGTTAAGATTCCTATACATAGCACAAGCAGAAAACTATAATTCCAAGTGAAAAGGGATGATGAAACATGGCAGAAGCTCAAGAAACAAGGGGAACCTGGGATTTTGGATGCAGACCTTTAAGGAGAATAATTATGCAGAATATGATATCCATAAAGTAGCAGAAAGTACACAGGAATGGAGAAAGGAGATTCTGCTGATGGGGATGACTGCAATTAGAAAAACAGACAATAGGCAAGAGGGGGGCGGAATTTATTGGGGAAAACTGGCAAAAGAACCAAGGTATTGAGAGCAAATAACTAGAGAGGGAAAGATGATAGAATGGGAAGATGCCAGGAATTTATTTGGATTGCAGGTTAGAGATTGCATTCCCTATCAGGGACTGAAATCAGAGTATAAGCAAAGAGAAAGAAATAGGGGGGGGGGTCCTAAATGAAAGACCAGCACTGGTAGAGTTTTTAATATAATCTAGAACAGAGGCTGCCATTACAAAAGAAATAATTAGTATAGCATATAAAATATTGCACTATAACTATAAGAATCAATCAGAGGAAATTAGAAAGGATTGGGAGGAGAGACTGGATAAGCAATTCACAAAGAAACAATTGAAGGATAAACGTATGTCTCCCAAATATGCAACAAAATCTAGAAGATTTAGGATTTTTATTTTTGCCTGGATATGTTTACATAGATATTTTTATACCCCAAGTAGCCTCCAGAGAATTTTTCCTCAGGTAAACAGTAAATGTTGGAGGTGTAAAGAGGAAGAAAGAGGTAATTGGGCACATATTTTCTGGAAGTGCGGTGAGTTGGCCGACTTTAAAGAGTCCCTACAGGATGCACTGTCAGAAATGCTGGATGGGCAGATCGGTCTGATGCGAGAGATGATTTTTCTGAGCTATGATACAGAATCAGAATTGCATATGCATGGTAAGGCCTTGTTGTGTCTAATAATGGTGGCTGCCAAAAAAGCAATTACTAGAACATGGAAATCAAAATCTAAACCAACTATACTGGAAGTAGTGAATACAGTAACAGAGATAATACAACTGGAAATGAGATCTTTAGAAAAGGATAATAGCAAACTACATAGGAAAAAATGGGAATTGTGGCAACAATCCATACAAGGGAAGAATGATGCCTAAAAGGCAGCAGAACTTAAAACAGCTATGCAATGTTTGACTGAGAAAGACTGGGTAGATTATAAGTGATGTATAATATTTGCAACTGGGAGTGTGCCAGTATGGTTTGTGATGCAAAATGCTTGTGACTAGGATTGTGTCAGTGTGGTTTGTTTTTATTTATATAAATGTATGATTGCCTATGTAGAAAGTGATGATTTAATGAAGATATCTCTTGTTTAAAAAAGCAGGAATTGAATAATGTATGTAATATTGCTTAGGTTATATGGCAACTAGCAATATATGTGAAGTATAACGTTTGTTATGTTAATACAGTTTAATTACTTTTATATGAATATAAATTTGCCTGTGTCACAAGTGATAATTCAATAAACGTGTTTGAAATAAAAAACAGTAAAGTGTTACAGAAGTAAAATAGGGCTTAGAGGAGAAGAAACTTGGCTTGTGGCATATATCCTACCTTTGGCAGGATATATATAAAAAAAAAATACTGTTGATAATGTAAAGTTCTTGCACAATCAATAGGCCAGTGTGCAGCTAGTTAAGATAAAGGTGGCTGAAATAAGAACTGGAAGGGAATACCTTGGTGGCGAGGTGGAAAATATGGAGCATCAATTGATTACAACTAAGGGCAGAGCTCATAGAAAGATATTGTGGTTTCTTAGAAGAAAAGATGGATATTCAGTCCAAATCAGACTGCTAGCTGCATACATTTAACCTTTTTCTAAGTCCTATTGTATTACTTTTTCCCTATCTCCTGCAAATAAAACTACAAAGAAAAATCTGTTATGGTATGATTTCAGTTGCACTAATTCCTCTCTTAAGCGAAAATGGCCTACATAACCCTGCATATTAACTGAATGATATAATACAACTTAACAGAACCAACATAATGATGTTAAATCCGTCTGGTACTTGTTTTCCCAGTGCTATGCTATAATGTCACTGTACATCTTAAATGCTGCCTATTATATCTAGTTTCAATTGCTGATTTAAATCACATATTGCTTTTCTGGGGCTGGAGCATCTAATATCACCTGTATATGCTATTCCAAATGATATTCTGTTTCATGTTGTCAAAACTGGACTGTTTCTCCCTGGGTCTGCACTGAGGCTACCATTGTCTTTTCAAACTTTACCAGTCAACAAAAGCAAAATAAATAAATAAATACATAAAATCTGTTGGGGATTATGATAACTAAGATGGTGCTATGGAGAGATTTCATAAAAACATGACCGAGTCAGAGAGGTCATATGGGAAGTCTAGCGTTATTTTTGTGTATTTTATGTCAATATACAGTAAAGTACAAGTGTCATAGCAAGTATGGCAACTATGACAGGCAGGCTAATAATTTGCAGTGGCAGGTCAAACTTTGCTTGTGGATCATGATTGGGAGGGTGGGGGTGGGGTTAAGGTTGCTTGCTTATAAACACAAGGTACAGGGGTTTGGTCTGATGAGGGTATAAATTGGCTAGGGCTAAAATGGCATAAAGGGCAATTAGCTTAGTACTAACCTAAGCAGATGTAAATTGCCAAAAATATGTTCAGGAAATGAAAACAATATGAACTGAAATATAAAGCTGACTTGACTTGCAGAACCAAAGTCATTTTATACTGGTGGAATGTTAATGTCTCCTAAGTTAAAGGACCCATCAATATATTCTGTTCATGAAATGGTGGAAGTTGAGTAGGTTGAGTAACAGGATTTCATATCTGGGAGACTTGGTAAGTTCATTGTGGAAATAGAAGAGGAAAGGGAGGAACAAAAAGAGTTGAACTGAAAAGGCAGTTTTTTGTTTAATAAAGCAGGGATAAGACGGTTGAAGAGGATTTATATCTCTAGTCAAAGGCAACATTTTATGAACAGATGTATCTGTTAAATGTTATCTATTATAATTTTTCTAGAAGACTGATCATTAGGAAGAGAGGCTTGTATTTGATAAGACATAAGTCTAAGATATAATTACTGAAACAAGTGTGGGCTATTACTAGGACAGCCATATTGATAGTAAACTGTAATTAATATGGGGCCCCTTCATTTTTTTCAGTTTCCAGTATTTGTGCTAGTGACAGAAGTACAGTCTGGCAGTTAGCACTGAGGATTAAGAGTCTGAGCTGTTAATGAGCTGCTTCCAGAGTAGAGGGTTTGACTTCTTCCAGTGTGTCTGAGCAAATCACCTATCCAAACAGTTTTCCCAGTCTAGGATTACCTGGTTTACAAAATAATAAAATCGGGTCTATATCAGCATATTGAAAATGTAATAGTTCAAATCACAAAATATCGAACTGAAATGATCGAACCATTAAATTTTCGAATGCCGATATTTAAAAAAAAAAAAAAAACTGAAGGGTGTAGGCAGGGGGGGGCAAGCCCTCCTGCAACCCCCACACCCCCCGCTACTTAAATATACCAACTCTGAGACCGCACTACATTGTAGTAAATGGAAATCTCCCCTTACTGAGATTTCCATTTACCCATTCGATGCTCTGCACTTTCAGCATTCTCGCATTGATCTTGTCACATTCGATATTGTCAACGTTCGAAATGCTGATAGGAACCCAATAAAATCTCTCTCTCTCTCTCTCACTCTATACATACATATATATATATATATATATATATATATATATATATATATATATATATATATATGTGTGTGTGTGTGTGTGTGTGTGTGTGGTTTCCCTGCAAAAGATTAAGTGTGGGCTTGGTGAACAGCTGTTTCATTGAGCGTTTATGATCAACTAATCAGCTGTTTGACAGGTGTCTGAGATCGCACAATTCTCGGAATATACCCTTGTCCTGCATTTGTGTGATCTCACAGTTAGTATATATTCTGATGCCCCTCTTCTGGGTCAGTAATCAAGGATTTTAAATCCTTACATTGACACTGGTGAGGGACATTCACTTGGAACAGAAATAGATACACACAGTATTTTCAGATGCAGCTCTCTGCACCAAGCAAAATTATCATTAAGAGTACACAGGGAACCCTCTCAGTCCTTCTGCTGGGTTTCTCTCTCTCTCCAGGCCCCCAGTAAGACTCCCCACTGACACAACTGTAGACTAGTTAAGTCCTCAGCTGAGTGTTCCAAGCCAAGTCCTCCACCACCATCTCTGTGAAACCAGTGCTCTGTGTCCCTGGTTCAAGTAACTGATATACATACTTTTTGGTATTTGATTTCCAGACACACACACACACACACACACACACACACACACACACACACACACACACACACACACACACACACCTCGGTAAGGCTGGCACAGATTTGCCAGTTATGCCCAGACTATAAGATAGTTCCACAGCCAGGTACTCAAAGGCTCAAGGGTATTCAACTATACTAAGTAAAATTAGTGTTTGACCAATGCAGCAAGGCTTTCAGGAGAGGTCACAGTGTCACCAAATAAATATAACTACTCTCAAAGGTTAAAATATTCTCTAAAAGACTAGCCACAATGAAAAGTTTAAATATATTTAATAATAAATAATAAAAGAACTTGAAAATACTAAATATTTATTTACAATAAACAACAGAGTTTTAGTCATAGGAAATATTACAAATAACAATAAATAAAAATGCAAACTGGCTCACAGATAGAACCCACAGTGTGAAAGTAGCTGACTCCAAGTCAGGCTGCTGGCCAGTCATGAGTGGAGTCCCACAGGAATCGGTCCTGGGTCCTCTCATGTTTGGTATCTACTTCTCAGAAGTCCAGTCCAACACGAAGGGACTCTGGCAGACAAAGTTCACATACGATTGCAAGTTGAGAACCATTATTAACTGCCCAAGTGATGCTGACATCCTACACAAAGGCCTCACTGAGACCAATGACTGGTGTCAGAACCATGGCCTTAACCTCAATGCCAAAAAATGTGTCGTCATCCCCTTTGGGAAAAATTCAGTTCCCATGAACTACCACATCGATGGTAGTCCACTGAACACAGAAAGTGTTATAAGAGATCTGGGAACACAGGTTGACAGCAACCTCTCTTTTGACCACCACACTGCCACTGTGGTCAGAAAGTCCTTCTATGTGGCACATCTCATTACTAAGGGTTTTGCATCCAGGAAGAAAGAGGTCATTGTCTCCCTGTACTCTTCCTTCGTTAGGCCAATCATTGAGTACAATGCCCCATTGGCATGTACCTCACTAGACACCTGCAACAACTGGAGAGGCCCAATAGTACCTCATAAAGAGGATCCTAGGCCTTAAACACTTGTCCTATATGGACAGACTCAAAAATCTCCAACTATTTTCTGTCTCATATCACCTACTTAGAGGCGATCTCTGCTTGACTTATAAATCCATGTCTGATCCAGATCTGTTAGAAATGCTACATTTAAAGAAATCCCAATTCCTCTGCACCACATGCTCCAGAGACCTCAAACTCATTACCGCATTCAACAGAACATGCTGGAGGGACAGGTTCATAACCCAGAGACTGCCCATGCTATGGAATAGACTTCCCATACATGTCAAACAGAGCAGCTCACTGGCCCTCTTTAAGAGAAATCTTGATGAGTGGATGGGAAATAGAAAATTCACCCCAGCAATCACTCCAGTGGCTCTACTCGACAGAGGCTCTGGAAACTAAGGTTGGGGTGGCATGTTGCCAGGGTAATCCAATGGACTAGGCTTGTAAAGGCTCCAGGGCTATTAGCCTAGTACACACCTATGAACTTATGAACCTATAACACAGATTGATAGATTCACACAGTTACAGAAAAAGTACTTAACTAATCTCACTATATTCTCCTGATCGATCTAAAGAACTACTATTCTCTGGTTACTTACTAAAGCAAGGCAAGATGAAGTGGGTGAGTGGTCTTCCTTCTTTGTCAGGGTTCAAAAACAGACTGCCCTGAGACTTCTGTCCCATCTAATATTAAAACATCAGTTCAGTGCTGGATTACAGAATGACATTGCATATAGCTGACCATTTGACTCTGGTTCCCACACTACCCTCTTTACTAGAAACTGAACCAGAATCTAGCACCTATGTGTCATAATACACACACATAGAGCTTTGTAAGATGTGTTATAGCATCTGGAAGTTATAAAACCTTTTCAAAACTTCAACCCTTCCAGGGTAGTAATTAGTTCACCCCTAAGGACAATACAGTAGGAATCCTAGTCCTGGTTTTCACAGACATTTCATCTCTGGCTGCAATCAGAACTGTAAGATACAATATGTATGGCCTAAACCAGGTAATTTTATTTCAGACTAGTTTTCAAAGTTAGCTGGTTTGAGATTAACCTCTTCTCTTCCAGTGTCCTCTGTTACAATATATTCATTTCAATAGTTACAATACAGTCTAACATACAGGTGTATTTCTTTCTGTCCATCAGGATCCTCTGTTGATACATTTTTAACACAAGCAGCTTTGCAAATACATTTTCAACACAAGCACCCTGTATTAATCAGTTAGATACACAAATGAAATATAATTCTTTACAAAACTCCAGCTAGTTATGTTGACATATGTTACACATCCACTGCCCTACTCTTCCTGGCATAGCTGGCAATACCTCACATCATAACATACATATTTTTTTAAAGTTTAAAGTTTGCATGTGCCAAGGCTTTTTCTTGGTGCATGAATAATTATGTGTCGACATTGGCATTTTCAATGTTTTTGCCTCGTTAATTTGCATGTCAACATTTGGTGTATTTGAACCTTAGCAATACACAACTATACATGCATGTCATGGCAGTTGAAGAAGGGCTATATATTGGGCTATTCTCAGTTTTTGTGTTGGGACCATTAAAATAACCATGAAGAATATAATGGTGAAAAGAAATGCATGAGTCTTTAAAGGATATGTTTTATTTTTATAGAATAATTCTAGCCCCAGGAAAAAAAATATTCATTATATAATTTCAATATGATACAGAGAAGAGTATCCTAATTGGTGGTCTTTAAATCTGAGTGTTTTCATGCTTAACAAATTACTGTGTAGACACCAAATGCTGACCTAGTATTGTCCTAACACAAGAATAGCAAACATATTAATTTGCTTTTGATACAAATAGGAAATTACATAAATATTTTAATCAGTGTGTTTTACATTTGAGTATTTGAGTAATTAATGATGGAATAGAAATTGTTAGAAAATTAATGCTGAATTTCCAGTTGTGGTCTTATTATTGGGTCGATAAGAGTATGGATAAGTTTGCTCATTTCTTCATTCGAAAAGTCTGATTCAAAAATTATGTGACTGTGAAAAAAATTAATAGCAGCGGAGTGTATGATTCTCCTATGACAGTTGTTGATATTGAAAATGGTTATGATAATGAAATTAATATAGTTTATGTAATGAATAGCAATAATATTAAAGAAAGAGGGAGTTTAGAAATATTATAAGATATAACAACTTAGTTGATGGTGGACTGCTTCAAGTAATTGAGGAAGTTCTGATTAGGATAATGATCCAGGACATCTAATGGTCCTAACAAAGGAGCACTGAAAAGAATATGTGTGACCACTGTTGACAGACATCATGTCTGCTGAATGATGAATGAATTATGGTTTATGCCACTTGTGCTAAATTTTCATCAAATGTCAATATTAAAAACTGAGATGACATAGAAATAATAAAAAAACATGCCCTGATGTTCATGGTCTTACAGAAATATGAACTAAATTAAATGACAAATGAGTTCTGGTTCTTCTTATGGTTTTCTGATATTTGGGCTAGGCAAAATTTTGAAATTATTAGTGGCATGATGGGATTGGATATGATGAAATAAATGAGAAGAGATATGCATCTCAATCTCATTTGGTGTTTGACATGTATTTGGAAAATATGAACAAGTTGCAGCATAGTATGCAATTCAAGATAAAAGCTCTCAGTGTTTATTGTTCATTTTATGAGAGAGGATGTCCGAGTAAGGAAATATACAGATGGTATTGTGTAAATTAATAACACTGAAGATAAGAAGAAAAGAGTATCACGATAAGTGTCTATAAAAATGACTGAAACACACTGTAGATATGTAGAATGAAAATACACATTTTAATGTGTAATAAATGTGTGTTGCGTTATATTATTTGTATATCTGTTCTAAAGATAAAGTTTCTGCACACTGAACTTCCTCTACTTTCTCTACATTTCCAGTTGCATTGAGGTATAGCTCAAGTTTCCAGATCTAAAGCTTCCAGTTTTCAAACAAGGTACCTTGCAGTTTCAGAAATAATTTTTTTCCTGAAATATTGATTTTTTTTTAACCAAAATGAAGGGATTCTGCTAAATGTGATTGGAAGTTCAGAGGAGTTTTGCTAAGTAAAATACAAAAACTGTGATTACTATGTGGGACTGATAAATGAAATACAAAAATATTCAAAATTTTGAAATGTTTAAAACAACTATAACTATACCGGGTGCCTTGATTTCCCCTATGCACACTTCACCTGGCTATTCACAGTAAAGATACTGGATGTTCTAATTTCTCCTGTCATATCATATCATGCATCCTCTGGAAGGACTCACACACAGACTGTGCAGATGTATGTCTCTAGTATATAAGAAGGGACATCACTAAAGCACCCTCAGAAGAACATGCTGGAAAATAATAAATAAAATACCTATTCATAGTTCATAGGTTCATAGGTGTTTACTAGGCTATTGACCACATGGGCCTTTTCAAGTTTAGTCATGCATCACAAATCTCTGACAAGTTCTGATACCCTTGATAAGTGTAAGCAGGGGGTTGGGAGATTAACCATTTATAGGTTACCTGTGTCCATTAGAGACATAGGTACCAAACCAGGGATGAATTTCTGGTTTCCCATCCAATTGCCCAAGTTGCACTTGAATTGGTTTAGGGAGGAACTCTGCCTCACATGGATGAGGAGCCTGTTCCATAGACACGGTAGTCTCTGGGATATATACCTATCTCTCCAGCAGGGCCTATTTATATCACAGGCAAGGTTTAAGTCTATAGAATGGGTAATTCTGGTGTTGTTTGTTTTGTGGATATGTAGGCGGTCCATCAGACTGGGGTCTGACAATGCCCTGTATGCCAGCCATAGATCTCCCCTCAAAAGCCTGTAGGAGACAGAATACAGGGATAGGGCCTTGAGGCAGTCTGCATAGGACATTTTACTTACACTCTGTATTCTTTTAGTGATGAACCTCTGCGGATGTTTCACCTGCTGGATATGCCTGGCTAGGTACATAGCAAAGGGGGCATTGTACTCAATGATAGGTCTGATGAATGCCGAATACAATGGAACAATGACTTCCTTGGACTTAGATGTCATACCTTGGTTATAAGTTGCGCAATATAGAATTATTTCCTCACCACTGTAGACATATGATGGTCAAAGGCTAGATTACAATCTGTGTGTGTCCCTAAGTCCCTGACTACTGGGTCTGCTCTAAGGGGTGTGTTGCCAATATACCAGGGATGGATAACTTCCCAAAGGATACTATTATGTATTTCCTGGCATTTAGTTTTAGTCCATGACTCTGACATCAGTTGTTTGTCTGTATCAGCCCCTCCTGGAGAACATTTATGTCAGTGTGAGATTCAAAGACAGCTCCTAATTTGCAATCATCTGAAAATTTAGTAAGGCAGAGACAACTAACATTGGTCTTGACTTCTGAGAAGTAAATGCCAAAAAGGAGCGGTCCAAGGACTGATCCCTGAGGGACTCCACTTGTGACTGGCCTCTTTGTAGAAATGGACTCCCCAATTCTAACTTCCTGGGTCCTGTCTGTGAGCCAGTTGGCTAGCCACCGGGTGACATATGGGTTTGTACTTAACCTGGTGAGTTTGTCAACAATGCCCGAGTGAGGTATTGTGTCAAATGTCTTGACCAGATCAAGGTAGGCAGTGTGAACAATTTTTCCCTCATCCATTGCTTTGGTGACCTTCTCAAAGAAGTCCACCAGGATGAGTAGGCATGATCCACCCTTGACGAAACCAAACTGGGCTGGATCTAGTGTCTGGAGGTTTGCTATATCTCTATTGATCATCGCCATGATAATTCTTTCCATGGCTTTACATATAAGACTAGTGAGACTTATGGGTCTGTAGATGCCCCACCTTTGTACAGAGGGATGACTGTTGTCTTTCTCCATTGATGAGGCACGAAACCTGTTTGGAGGGTACAGTTAAATAGTAATTCCAGATGCCCTGATAGGTCATGTTTCATGCAATTTAGAAGGCATCCCGGGATATTGTCTGGGCCCATTGATGCAGTGTTCTTGGTCTTAGAGAGAGCATTAAAGACTTGTTCCCTAATGATAGTAGGGGAAGTTATATTTGATGATATTTCCTGAGAGAAGGTTGAGGGGGGGGAGCTGTAAAGTTGGAGCTGAATTTATTTATTATTTGCTACGTCTTCTGGCTCAGTATAGGTGGCTCCATTTACAGTGAGCTCTGCACACAATTGTGTATTGCCTTTGAGGATGCAGACATAGCTAAAGAATACTTTGTGGTGGTTCCTGGTCTTGGAGGCCAAACTTACTTCAAATTTGGCATTGGTAGACTTTATTTGTCCTCTGACTTGTTTGTTTAGTTTAATGAGAATGCTTTTATCCTGCTTGGTGCTGCACCTCCTAATTTCTGCCATGATTTTCTTCCTCCTGTTATACAGCCTATTGATTTTGTGATCCCACCAGGCTGGCTTGTTTTTTGAGTTAGTTCTGTACTTCTTCCTGGTGGGTACAGCTGCCTCTATGCAGCTATTAACATGCCTGTACAGGGTTTCTGTGAACATTTCTGCATAGGCAGCGGTGTTCTCAGGGTTTATGGGTCTTGACATGTTGCCAGATTCTCACTTAATAGCAGAAGGTTAGTCTTAGAATAGTTCCTGAATATTCCCAGTTTAGATGGGGTTCCAGGTTTTATTTTTACTTCATAGGAGACCATTTTGTGGTCTGACCTTACCAGGTAAGGTATTACAGTAGGGGGTGTGCAGCACTCTCCCATATTAGTGAGGACCCGATCCAGTATGGTTGCGTCCCTGTTTGGTGTATTGACTATTGGTAAGGGGAGTTTGTGTTAATGTCAGCCATGAATATGGTATTGGGTTTGATGTTAGTGTTTCTAATAAGTTTAAATACATGGTATGGGTTTCCTGGATCATAGAGGGGGACCTATAGCTTGCAAGAAAGTGCTACCGGATTTTACCTATGGTGATTTGAACATGGAGCAGCTCAACTGCATTGTCATGTTTGACCAGCCTTGAAGTATATTTATCTTTGATGTAAATAGAGACACCTCCACATTAGTCCCTGCCTGTGAAGTATCTAGCCTAAATGTGTGGAAGGCATTATAACCTAGCACTGTTGTTGTGCTCTCCAGGGCTTTAAACCATGTCTCAGTGACTGCACAGATGTCAGCATTCTCTAGGGTAAAGAGAGCTTCTAGGGAGTGGAATTTTTGTTTAGACTCCTAGCATTGAGCAGTAATACCTTTAGATTTTCTTGGTTTTAATTTTCTATGTCGGAAGTACTTTCAGTTTGGTGTTGCCTAAAAAAGGCACTATGGGGGAAAACAATGTTTTAGCTAATATTCAAAAGCCTAGAGGGGAGAGGTACAGACCATCACTGGCAAAGCAGTGTGGTCTGTTGACTATCTCCTTCCATGCTGACAAATATTGTACCCCCTTAGAATGATACCAGAAACCAAGCCAATTGTTAAAGCCAATCATCTTTTGTTCATATTGTGGCATCATCCTTGGAGAAAGTAAAATGCCGCTCAGTGCTAGGCTCATACCAGCCTGAGACACATATTCCAAGAGCTCCATGATGCCTCTCTTCATATAGTCTAGGGAGGTATGTCTCAGGTCATTTACTCCCACATAGACTATGACTGAGTCATATTGGTAATTGTGGTCCAATGACCTGAGTGCCTGCATAATGTGACAGATTCTGGCGCCTGATAAGCAACTAACCATGACTTCCTCCTTACTCAGCCTGGTGAGAGGGACATTAGTGTGCCTCATGATGGAGTCTCCAATGACTACAACTTTGGATTGTGTGGTGGCTTGCCTTATGGGCTTACAGATAGAGGCTCCATGAGATGTAGCTCTATGTGTTGATGTGGGTGTTGTTTTGAAAGAGTGCATTTGGGGCTGCTGAGGGTATTTGTTATGTGTACTTTGTCTAGGAGGTCTTTGTATTTGTTATGTGTACTTTGTCTAGGAGGTCTTTGGGGTTTAGGAAGGTTACAATTAAGTGCCTCAGCATATGTGGGTCGATATGTCTGCTTTGAATTGTGTGAGATGGGTGCAGTGTGTGTACTACTGACAGCCTTACAGGCATTAGGAGTACTTTTATGTGAGAGCTTTGTGGCCGTTTTGGGCCAATTTCTAGCTCTTTCAAGTCCCCCTGTATAAAACCCACTTTGGCATGGTTTTTGCGCTTGCTACTACTCAGCCAAGCTCCTCGTGGTCCTGCAGAGTGGTGCTAGCAGCAGAGAGGTTAAAAGAGCGACTGCTAACCTGATAAAAGTGTTTTTTTCCTGCTACTACCTGGGCGACTGTCCGATCTATCTAAACTGCAAGTATTTCTGCTTCTTGAACTGTTTTAAACTGTTTAAAGTTGTTTTTGCACCTGCACTTTTAAAGTTTGTCCTGTTTGTTGCATTTACCTGTTGAGGCTACACACTCAAGTGCGCTAGCCTGTGTTACATATTTATTGCATTTTCCTGTTGTTTGTTGCAAAAAAGAAAAAAAAAAATTATCCTTGTTTCCCGTCTTTCCTGACCTAGAGTAGTCCAAATACAGGCTTTGCTGTATTCTGGACTTTTGGAAAGTTCCTGTGTTGCCCATTTCCTTTCTTGGATAAAGGGAGGCTTCTTTGTTCACCAGTGGCAGTGGGGAGCTTAGAGCAGCCTATCTATCCCTGGAGGAGTGTTCCCAGCACAAGAATCTGGTAGTCTATTGGCCATTTTGGGCCAATTTCTAGCTCTTTCAAGTCCCCCTGTATAAAATCCGCTTTGGCGTGGTTTTTGCGCTTGTTACTACTCAGCCAAGCTCCTCGTGGTCCTACAGAGTGGTGCTAGCAGCAGAGGGGCTAAATGAGTGACTGCTAACCTAATAAAAGTGTTTTTTTTTCCTGCTACTACCTGGGTGACTGTCCGATCTAGCTAAACTGCAAGTATTTCTGCTTCTTGAACTGTTTTAAACTATTTAAAGTTGTTTTGCACCTGCACTTTTAAAGTTTGTCCTGTTGTTGCATATACCTATTGAGGCTACACACTCAAGTGCGCTAGCCTGTGTTACTTTATTGCATTTTCCTGCTGTTTGTTGCAAAAAAGAAAAAAAAAAAAAAAATTATCCTTGTTTCCCGTCTTTCCTGACCTAGAGTAGTCCAAATACAGGCTTTGCTGTATTCTGGACTTTTGGAAAGTTCCTGTGTTGCCCATTACCTTTCTTGGATAAAGGGTGGCTTCTTTGTTCACCAGTGGCAGTGGGGAAATTACAGCAGCCTATCTATCCCTGGAGGAGTGTTCCCAGCACAAGAATCTGGTAGTCTATTGGCCGTTTGGGGCCAATTTCTAGCTCTTTCAAGTCCCCTGTATAAAACCCGCTTTGGCGCGGCTTTGCACGATTTTGTGCATAGCGCAGCATTGGGCAGCTCCGCTTAATTGGGTTTAAACCATTCTCAGCTCCACAAAGTCTGCTCTTCACTTTTTCCCTTAGAACTGATCTAGTTCTCATAATAAACACCCTATTCCTACTCTAAAGCCTGGCACTTGCTCACTAAAGCAATTATATAAGTCAGCACTAAAAAATTAAAAGCACTACACCCTCACAAACTCCCCTTGAGTACCTTGTTCCCCACTGGCCCTTTTTTTCAATTATAAAGGAATTCCCAATACTATTCTAGCATGTCCAAAGGTCAGTTGTCAATCTCCACTCTGGTTCAGCTGGTAAATCCGGGAATCTTGAGGCAATGTTACAACTGCCTCATGTACACAGACAACCCTCTCCTCCTCCCAACAAATTCCAACATATGTGAAAGATGCAACCATATAACCAAACTGGAGGCTAAGCTCTCTCAACTCAGTACTGGCATAACCAGTCAGGAGGAGAAGGAAACCACACTCACTACAATTCCAGTCTCACATAGATCTACCACGACAGCAAACCAAACACATAAACACACAAAAACATACTCGGAGGCTCTAAATAAAAATCTGCCTAAGCAGCAGAGACCTCCAAAGCAGACACCCAAGCAACTGCTACCCCAAAACAAAACACGTGCAACACATAGCTCACAAAGCCAGTGTGCTGAACAGTCACAGCCCTTAAGGCTAAACAACACACCTGATACACTTGTAATAGGTGACTCTATCGTCAGGTACACTGACGTCCCACTCACCAGGCTGAACAAGGAGAAGGTCATGGTGAGCTGCCTGTTGGGCGCTAGGATCTGCCACATAACACAAGCACTCAGGTAACTCCAAGGCAAGTACAAATATGACTCAGTCATTGTCCATGCTGGTGTGAATGACCTGAGACGTACCTCCCTGGACTACATGAAAAGAGACATAGAGGAGCTCTCTGAGCATGTAGCCCAAGCCGGTATGACCCTGACCTTGAGTAGCATCTTACCATCACCAAGAATGATGCCACAATATGAAGACAAGATGATCAATTTCAACAATTGGCTTAAGTATTGGTGTCATTCAAAGGGGATCAATGCCTGTCAGCCTGGGATGACATGCTCGACAAGCCACGATGCTTCGCTAGGGATGGCTTGCACCTGTCACCCCTGGGCTTTCGGATATTGGCAAAGGCTCTTGCCACCCTCATAGTGCCTTTTTTAGGCAAGGCTCAAAAGACAAACCCACCTCCATAGGTATCACAAGGGATAAGAAACTAAGAGTAATGCTACTCAATGCCAGAAGTCTAAACCTCAAGATGCCCACACTCGAAACTCTCCTTAGCATGGAGAACATCGATATCTGTGCAGTAACAGAAACCTGGTTCAAGGCTCCCGAGAGCACCCCAGCACTACCAGGCTATACCTCATACCATGCTTTTCGGCCCCAAAACTTGGACCGAACCACTAAAGGAGGGGGATTATCAATATTCGTCAAAGATACCCACACCTCCAGGTTGGTGGCACAGCACGAAGCATCAGAGACTATCCATGTGCAACTAACAGTGGGTAAAACTGCCTTCCAGTTTATAGCCTGTTACAGACCACCCTCCCAAACCTAGGAACCCCACTCGGCCTTCCTGAGAACACTGGAAAATATGAAGGTCTCTCCAAACACCATTATACTGGGCGACTTCAACTACCCAAACATAGACTGGGAGCATTACTCTAGCTCCAACACCCTAGCCCAAAGGTTCCTAGAATTTATAAACTCAAATGCTATGGAACAACTTGTTACCACTCCCACAAGAGGGGAAAACATACTGGACCTGATCATCACCAACATGGGGGCTCTGTGCTCCAGACCAGAAGTGTATCCCTCACTGGTAAGATCAGACCATAAACTAATCTCACTGGATATTCACATCCCGACCCCACCCCCTGCCCAGAAAACCACAGTGAAAAACTTCTCTAAAGCAAATTTCACACTCCTCAAAACCGAGGTGGAATCCTTCAAAGCCCCCGGGCCTGTGGAAAATACGGCCCAGTCCACAGAATCCTTTATAAATGCATTCTATGTACACCTTCAGGAATGCATGGATCATGCAATCCCAAATAAAACCAAGACCCAATCCTCCAAAGGCAGGCGTCCTGTCTGGTGGACCCCAGCCATAAACAAACTATACAATAGAAGGAAGAAGCTACTACATGATAGAGCAAAATCCCAAAAAGGGAAGGCATCTCTGATCAGTATTAGCAAAAAACTACGGGCACTCATAAAATTGTCTAAGGCCAGCTTTGAGAGAAAAATTGCACAGGACACTAAGGATAATCACAAGGCTTTCTTTAGTTATGTTAGGAACCAGGGTGGGAATTCCCAGATATGCTCAGCATTAGTCCAAAATGACAAAAAATACACCGAACCCAGACATTGCCAACATCCTAGCTGACAGGTTCAGCACAAACTTCTCCCCCCCCTCCCCCCCCCAAGGGCAAATATCTATCCCAGCAGAGTGCTGCCCCCCTGACATCTCAGATGCTCAGGTAAGAGCCGCCCTCTCCAAAGCAAAAAACACAGCATCAATGGGGCCAGACGGTGTCCCGGGCTGTGCCCTACATGAACTCCAAGAAGAGCTAAACCCAAACATAAAACTACTGTTCAATCTCAGCCTTACTACAGGATATGTACCCAAAGAGTGGTGTACAGCAACAGTGGTCCCTCTCCACAAAGGTGGTGCCTCAACGGATCCTGGAAACTATCGCCCGTAAGCCTGACTAGCTTGGTCTGCAAAGCTATGGAAAGGATAATCATGGACCTCATAAATAAAGATATTGGGGACATACAGACACTGGATCCTACCCAGTTCGGCTTTGTTAAGGGCAGATCCTGCCTCTTAAACCTGGTCGATTTCTTTGAAACAGTCACCAAGGCCATTGACGAGGGGAAGGTGGTCCACACAGCCTACCTGGACCTCGCAAAAGCCTTCGATACAATACCCCACTCGGGCATTATAGATAAGCTCACCAGCTTAAATATAAACCCCTGTGTCACTAGATGGGTTGCAAACTGGCTCAAGGACATAACCCACATGGTTAGAATTGCTGGAGCCATGTCATACTGCAAACCAGTTACAAGTGGCATCCCACAAGGCTCAGTCCTGGGACCTCTCTTGTTCGGTATATATTTCTCGGAGGTACAGGCCAACACGGAAGGACTGTGGCTGACCAAGTTCGCAGATGACTGCAAACTAGGCGCCATAATCGACTCTCCAGCCGACACAAGCATCCTACAAAAGGGCCTCATAGAAACAGACAACTGGTGCCAGAGCCATGGCCTCAAGCTAAATGCCAAAAAGTGTATAGTCATCCCCTTTGGCAAAAACAAAGTGCCCACTAATTACCACATAGGTGGTAATCCATTAAGTACGGAAGAAGTAATTAGGAACCTGGGGACTCAAATTGATAGCAATCTCTCATTTGAAAACCACGTGGCCAAAGTGGTTAGAAAAACATTTTATATAGCCCACCTAATCATGAAGGGATTCACATCTAGATCAGGGGAGGTCATCGTGCCTCTTTACTCATCCCTCATCAGGCCCATAATTGAGTACAATGCCCCTTTTGGGATGTACCTTACCAGACACCTGCAGCAACTGGAAAGACCCCAAAAGTACCTCACCAAGAGGATCAAAGGGCTCAAACAGATGCCATATGCTGCCCGGTTAAAGAAACTCCAGCTCTAGTCAGTGGCATACTGCCTGCTCAGAGGCGATCTGTGCCTGACGTATAAAGCCATGTCCAACCCGGAATTAATGGACATGCTGCACCTCAGAAAATCCAAATCCCATCGAGCTATGCTCGAGACTTGAACCTCAGCACTGAAATAAATAGGACATGCTGGAGGGACAGATTCATAACCCAGAGGCTCCCTTCACTCTGGAATAAAATCCCAGTCCAGGTTAGGCAGAGTCCCTCATTGACTCTCTTCAAGAGGAATCTTGATGAGTGGATGGGAGATCGTAGGTTTACCCCAGGTATCACTTCTGTGTCACTGTTAGACAGAGGCACAGTATACTAACCTCGAAAAAGGGCATAGCAAAATTCATTTAAAATGGGTGGCAAAAGCCAAACACACTCTGGCTAGGCTTATAAATGCCCTAGGGCAGATAGCCTAGTATGAAACTATGAACCTATGAATCCAGTGACATTGTGTAAATACATCTCTCACATGCAGTTTGTTTGAGAATTAACTGGTTGTCAGTAAACTTAAGGCAATGTCTACATTGCCTGAGGATGCCCATATCTATCAAGATGGTAACAGAGACAGTAGGAAAGTTCATATCCATGGCAACAGACCCTTTTTTATTGATTAGACAGTTGGAGTGAAAATATCAGTCACTGTCAGGAGTATCCGGTTTGCAACTATGGGACAGTGCTTGTCACTGCAAACTAGTTACCCTGTGTGCAAGTAGGTATTGGAGAAATTTCAGTTGTGCTTTTATATGAAAAAATGTCACTCAAAGTGTCTGAGTCTATACAGAGCACTGCCAAGCACTTGAGGGGAAACTAATATGCAGACCCTGAAAATTTAAGGATGAAGTATTTAGGCAGATATTCTGAAGTTAGAAACAAATCAAGCAGTACTTACTGAAAACAAAGAATTAGCTTGTCAAGAATGATAAAAAGAGGGGAGTTGCATTAATGGCTACTGCCTGGCTACTACTAATGCTGGTCTCACCACAGTTTCACTTTGTTGGGATACAATGCTCTTTTGCTTCTTCTCTCACCAGAAGTAAATTGTTATCACCAATCCCAAGATGATAAGCAGGCCACAGTGATCCACAGTCTTGCCCCAGATGATGCAAGGGCCTGTAGGCTTGTAGCCTTTTCCTGGTAGATGCCTTGAATAGCAACCAGACCAATCAGGAACCATTTCCCTCCTTCTCCTTCTACACCAAAAATTACATTCATTGTTATTCTGCCTTTTTCATATTAGCTTTTAAGATACCACAAAGCTGGTGCAATTGTTTGACTGAGATCGATGAATAGACCAGTGTTTCCAAAACTGGGGTCCATACGATAAACTCAAGGGGTCCATGAGCTCACTTGCACCCACCTGGCTTTCGGGCATCATCCATGACCTGACCCTGTAAATGGAGAAAGAATAGTCACACCGCTCATCCACAATTTATTTAAAAAAAAAAACAAGAAAGAAACTTCCCTGTTTGCAGCTGAGCATTGGCTAAGCAGCTGCTTGCCCTTAATTTTTAGAGGAGAAGAAGGAACAAGTTCCGTGTTTGTGGCTGACGCTGAGCAGCTGCTCATTTGCCCTGTGTTTTCTGCCAGCAGTTAGAACTTGGAGGGAAATTTAAACAACTGTTCTGTTCCCTCCAGTTAAGACAGGTCCCATATTTATGTTGGTCACTGTATGGGTATGGATCTGCTCTCTCCCTTTTGCCAGCAAATAGAAATTAATGCAGAGCTGATGATCAATCCAGATGATCTTGTTGACAGAACTTGAAGGCATTTTTCTTTTTATCAAGGCTTTAATAAAAAGTGGTGCCTGAGTGCAGCTGTCAGTTGACCAGATATTCGCAGAGTTTGCCAGATTTTTGCCTTATTTGGTCTGTTTCACATAAAATGGTGTTTCTCTGGCAAATCATTGAGGACTGAAGAAAATAATGGCATACTTTTGAGTTTTAGATTTCATACGTTTCAGAAAATTTGTATTAATTCAAAATTTGTTGTTCTATCAACTTTCTTAAGTTTATAAGAGCAATATTTAAAATGTATCCTTAGCTTTGGCCCTTTATTCCCCATATTATGACAGGGTTTGTCCATATTTCTTGCACTGAAGATGTTGAGAGGTATTGTGTGTGTGTGTGTGTGTGTGTGTGTGTGTGTGTGTGTGTGTGTGTGTGTGTGTGTGTGTGTGTGTGTGTGTGTGTAAGAGGGAGGCAGTCAGGTGTGTGTGTGTGTGCGTGTGTGCGTGTGTGTGTGTGTGTGTGTGTGTGTGTGTGTGTGTGTGTGTGTGTGTGTGTGTGTGTGTAAGAGGGGGGCAAGTGGATGTGTGTGTGTGTGTGTGTGTGTGTGTGTGTGTGTGTGTGTGTGTGTGTGTGTGTGTGTGTGTAAGAGGGAGGCAGTCAGGTGTGTATGTGTGTGTGTGTGTGTGTGTAAGAGGGAAAGAGGTGTGTGTAAGAAGTAGGCAGCATACCCTTCAGCTGTCCAGGTTTTTGCAGAATGTCCATATTTTTGCCTCATATTTTCAGTCTGTCTCTAATAAAATTGTGTTTTTCTGGAAAATCCTTGGCAAATCATTGATGACTGAAGTCAGAAAATAATGGCAGACATTTGAGCATCAGACTTCATAGCCTTCAGAAATTTTGTACTCATGCAAAACTTGTTGTTCTATTAACTTTCTAAGTTTACAAGACCAAATATCAAAATGTGCCCTAAGTTTTGGCTCTCTGTCCCCCCATTATGGCAGGTGCATTTCTCAAGAAATTTAGTTTCAAGTGCATTTTCAAGGAATTGTTAGCTTCAAGGGAAGATAATTTTATTGCTGCTCATGCTAAGTCTGTTTACCATGTGCAACAGATTTGTTTAGTTAGTTAGCAAATAGTATGACTATTGTGGTGCAGCCTTTTAAAACTGTGTTAGTAACACAACAGGTAGCATGCTTGCATTTTAATGCAGAAGGCTGTGGGTTCTACTACCTCAGCATATTGATGGATTGTTGATACTGTTTTGCATTTTTAGGGAGTGGGTACTGAAGTCCTGAATGCATCTTCTTTTGGATGAGATGCCTAGTAACTATAAACCTGTTTTCAGTTTGCCATCCATGCAATATTACCAGATTACCATTTTTTTAAGTAGGCAATTTATTCCTCAAGGGCAGTAGGTACTGAATTTGTAGATGAAACACCGAAATAAAGTTAAGTAAAGAATAATACACTCAGCGGAGTAAATGCCTCACACCAATAAATGAATAAAAACGAAACACAAGTAAACAGCCTTTGGTGTGTGCGACCATGCATCAAACTGGAAAACAAGGATAAACAACACTTCTTCTTCTTCCGTATATAACAATTTAATAAAGTGCACAGGTAAGCGCTTTCACAACAGCTTCATCAGACCAAATAGCACACATATACTGATACACCTATATATACTTAAGGCAGTCATGACGTAAATTAATTGTTAACACTATATTAACCTTGAAACTTTTCAATGCATCAAGAAACACTTATATTCTTAACACTTAGATCTAAATAAAATACTAAAATATAAAAGCATATCTAAACTGTAAACACTATTATGTTATATCAATTTTGTTAAATCTTATGAAGTACATTTCTAAAGATATATGTATAATAAATAATAAAAATACAAAATAAAAATAAATAAACGCTTCATTTTAAAAAATACAATTATTTTCTATGCATAAAAATCTTTGTCATATTAATTTATGTAAAATAACTTATTAATGGGCTTTCAAAATAGGTTTGAGAGACGCCCTTTCATTAAGACCATGGCCTCTGTCTGCTCTGAATTTTAAAATCCATGTCATTTCTCTTTTTTCCATGCTGTTCCTAATATCTCCTTGTCTAATAATGGGTAATATAGCATCTATGGCCATGAATTTAAATAGATTCTGATTGTAATACAGCGAACATAGTCTACTTAGCAGAATGTGATATATGTACTTCATTTTATATAGGGAAAACCAACAGGTCTTTTCGAACACGGATTAGAGAACATTTGTATGCCATTAAAGTAAAATACCAAAATAATGCTTTAGCCAAACACGTTCTGATGTTTGGCAATCAACATACATTTAAATTCATGGCCATTGATGCTATATTACCCATTATTAGACAAGGAGATATTAGGAACAGCACGGAAAAAAGAGAAATGACATGGATTTTAAAATTCAGAGCAGACAGAGGCCATGGTCTTAATGAAAGGGCATCTCTCAAACCTATTTTGAAAGCCCGTTAATAAGTTATTTTACATACATTAATATGACAAAGATTTTTATGCATAGAAATTAATTGTATCTTTTAAAATGAAGCGTTTATTTATTTTTATTTTGTATTTTTATTATTTATTATACATATATCTTTAGAAATGTACTTCATAAGATTTAACGAAATTGATATAACATAATAGTGTTTACAGTTTAGATATGCTTTTATATTTTAGTATTTTATTTAGATCTAAGTGTTAAGAATATAAGTGTTTCTTGATGCATTGAAAAGTTTCAAGGTTAATATAGTGTTAACAATTAATTTACGTCATGACTGCCTTAAGTATATATATAGGTGTATCAGTATATGTGTGCTATTTGGTCTGATGAAGCTGTTGTGAAAGCGCTTACCTGTGCACTTTATTAAATTGTTATATACGGAAGAAGAAGTGTCATTTATCCTTGTTTTCCAGTTTGATGCATGATCGCATACACCAAAGGCTGTTTACTTGTGTTTCGTTTTTACTGAAATAAAGTTGTTTGCTAGCAGCAACCTTTTCTTTAGTTACAGATCTCTTTAAGGTGGAATTATTCAGATGACTTACTTCTGCAGAGATTGTGCATATTGACTGATATTGGTGGATTGTAATGACAGAGGTTTGAGTGGCCCTTTTGGTTGAAATGTTCTCAACTGGGCGGTTTTGTCATTATTGGTTCGTATGTTTTTTCACTGCTTACTGGAAAAATGTGCAGAACTATACATTTAAAACACGTACTACCAAGTGGTGCTGTATTGTACAAGGGATATAATTTAATTATTGTGAATTTAATTATACAATCAGGAAGGTGAATCAAAGAACTTTTGCATGCTCCTAAAAATGTTCACAAGGGACCTATGCTTTGAAAACAGCCCAAAGGTAAACTTAATCCGCCACTGGCCAGATGCATTTTCTTTGAATATGGGTTTCAATGCCGTTTCAGTGAATGTGAGTTTCAAAGGCAAAGTTGTAATGTTAAGTCTGTTTTCATTGAGACTATATTGCTTTGTTTAGATTTAGCAAATGTCTGTTTACCTTTAGTAAATGTCCATCAGTGTCTGTGCTATAAAATTTGAAATACAAGTTTTAAATTAACTCCAAACATCTGTAATCATTGTAGAAGTAAAGCAGAAAACAGTATGCACACTGAGAATTTTGAACAGTGTTTATGGCAACTGGGGAGAATTATCCAAGTAATGGTGCACTGAAAAGGCTGTGTGGTGGTGGTGGGGGCTGATGGGGGGTTTGGAGGTTGATTCAAATGTAATGTATATGTACCACCACCGACAGGGGTGCGTCAAAATGTTTTCCTTTATAAAAGGGGTCTTCTAGCTTGCAAAGTTTTGGAACCACTGGAATAGACTAAAGCAATGAATTCATACCTTCTTAGTACTCAAAGCAAGAGTCTGAGGTATACTGGCCATATCAATAAAATAATCTAGTTTTACTAAAACTTTAGATTTCATTTAATTGCTGCATCAGTCTGGATTATTTATATTCTCCTCACATCTACAGATCACGTTAGAATACTTACTTTTGGAAACTTGCCCCTAACCTACCATATATTATGCCTAGTGTCTTCCATAGATGCTAGTCTAAGCTACTTATGTCATTGATTTACAGATGTTTCAGCACAGATGTATATTTACCTGCCCGTCTTCACACAGTTATCTCTGTTCCCTCCTTCCACACCATTATTGCAGAATTTCTTTTCTATCCTGACATCTTAAACTCTAATTTTAAAACTTCACCAACTCTGAAATCCAACCCAGCCTACTGTCCTACAGATGGCACTTTTTTGTTACTTTCGTAACAAAATCCCAACCTCCTATGAACTGTAATTTTTGTAGTAGTCTTTCATTGCCTCTATTATCAATGGTTTTTGTTATGCTTCCTGCTCTGTCATATTAGACAAACATTTCAGCTTCATAGAATTTCTTCATTATCATCATCCTGTAAATTGTCACCTCTTCTTGTTCTTGGCTTTTCCATAACACATCTGTAATCCACTCTCTCTGAGTTCTTCTTACTTCTCTTTTCATACTCATTTACTTTGTCTTATCTTTCACTCTTTGTCCTTGATACTGAACTCACCTTAATAACACATTTCTGAAAAGCAGTATACTTTCATGGAATAATTAATATGTGCTTCATTGCAGTATATTTTCACCCCTGTGTGAGACTTCTTAACTTTTTAAATACACAAGGAAGATCCCTGTAAAACATTAGACAGAAAATAATACTCTGTTGAATAATTATTTATTGTTTCAGACTCAGTTCTATTCAACTAACAAATGTAACACATTTCTTATGAGCTATGTTTACCTATTCTGCAAAGTGGGTATTAACAAATACTTATTTATCTTGCATCATGTTTGTTAGTTTGTTGCCTGATCACTTGCATACATTAAGTTTTCCATTCCTCTTCTTTGTTTATTTATTTAGTTATTTATTGCATACATCCAGACTTTACATATGTTTTATATCTCTCTAGTTTTGTAGCCAAGAGTTCTTTCTTTTTTTTAATATACTTGAATTTACATATTCCTGGGTGGTTGAAAATTATACATTTGGATGAGTTAACTATCCTGGTTAACAAACATTAAATAAATAAGTATAATACTGTGACCATTTCTGGTTCTCTGTGTTACAATTTCTCCCATGTCTTTAATATGTTTGACTTATAAGTGTTACATTCTTTTATCAAATCTAATAATGTATCTGTCTAGGACAATCCCTCAGAAGGGCTAAAGCAAAGTATCTCATGAGATGTTTAATTATACCTGGTGGATTTATTACCTGTCCTGCCTGTTCTCAGTTTTTGTTAAAAACCCAGTAGTAAATAATATCCCTATATCTACATTTGATGCCAGCTGTAGTCTCTTTCACAAAACTGGGTACTTCTTATGTAGGGAAGTTGTAAAAGGTATTTTAAGCTAACTGATCTGCTAGTCTGACCACACTCCCCTAGTAAATAAATATTGCTTCTGTATTCATACGGATCTTTCTCATCAATACTAATCTTTAATTTTCCACTTCATATTCTCTAAAATAAAAAGGTTGGCATGCAGTATTTCAGTGTGTTACATGTATTATACTAAAGATCACCATAATTCCTCATTTTACTTTAAAATTTCATAGTAAACAACTTTTTCAAGTACATAATATCCTTGGATCGATAAAAAATGTCAGTGAAACTTCTGCAATACTAAATGCAATTCCATAAATTCCATGTCTGCAATGACACACAGTAGACGCAACACAGAGATGGCAGATAAAACTGTGCAGAAGCTTCAACATTTTGCTATAATCCTATTCCCCTATGGCTTGGCACTTCCTATTATTTATTTATTTGTTTGTTTGTTTGTTAATCTAAATGCAATCATTTTTGTAAGGACATAACTGGGTAATCCTATTGGATGCAAGTGCCCTTTTTCAGTGACAACCCAAGAGAAAAGTTAAGTGACTTAGCAAATGAACACAAGTATTCTTCTTCAGAGATAATCTAGGACCACTGATTAGTGACTTCCACAGAATCGCACTGTAGGCACACAGATGCTTGGGGAATCAAACCCTGGACTCCAAGAAGCAACTCATCAGCAGCCCCAATCCTCTGTACTAACTGCCAGACTATCCTATTAGAATAAACATATATTATATACTACAAACAAGACATAGTAGCAGCACAGCAAAACACAGAATATTGAAGTTTGCCTCAAGGGTATTTATAACATTCAAGAGAATGCTGCTTTACAGAAAAATGGAACTATAGCTGGTGCACCAAGGCTAGATCTTTAGCTGAACTGGCACTCACTATGTTCATTGAATAATAACAATTTTGTGACAGCTCTGTGTAGCACATACTGATGCTGAATGCATTGTACTGGTGATGCTTAGTGGTGTAATGACTGTACAGGTCTGCCTACTAATAATGGCAGGAAAAGATTATAAAAGCACATATGGTGTATATATATTTGAATTTCGTTCCTGCATATTATGAGGTACATGACTCCTTTAACTTCTAATCACTTTGAGAATTTGCAAGGATAAGGTAGGGTATCATACTTTTGAGTAAGACTGTCAGTTCACAAATGAAAATGAGTTGTAATTAACAAACTTTATAAATATTGTTCAACTTAATCCTATTTCAGTTCATAGTTTAAAGTTAGAGCTTATAAGATATTTTTGCAATTTGATACACATATGATAACAGATATTAAAGTGGCAGAATGTCAATAGTCTGTCTTAATTTAATCTCTGAAAATGTACTCTAGATTGCAGATTGTCCAGATATGTTGATCATGTTTATTTTACACTTCTAGTTGTTATTAAAACTCAATAGCCAATACTTTTATGTCAGCAAGTATTTATTCATAAGAAACTAAACACTGAATAGTTTGCATGACTTACATTACAGTCTGAAACTTTGTATGGATTTGACCTCATGTTTCAATTACAGCAGATCAGGTTTCCCTCTCTGCAGGTAATTTGTCACTGTAGAACATGGTAATAATATCCCTTCTTGCAATAATAAATGAAAAGTCTGGTAAGCTTACATAGTACTATAAAGACATCTGTAACATAATGCAGGGTTATAGTCAATAAACACATTAAGTCTTCACAGGTTTGTTGTCTCATTTATTTTAATGTAGCTGCAAATTAAAACAGACTCTTGTAGCTACAAAAATGTTAACCCAACCATTCAGCTATCTTGCAAATTCAGAATTTCATCCGATTTTAGTTGGAGAGAATTTTACCAACTGTTGTTGCATGTTGTTCACTCCATCTATTTGCATTGTTGGTGTTATGCTCTGCAGAAAAAGTGTTAATGTCACATATAAATGTGCAGAGAGATCAGAGTAACAAATTAAACTTACAGTGTAGCTTGTAGTTCCAAATAAACAATACTGTAATCTAGATGTTGTGTTACTGTTGCAGAAGTATAGGTTCATCTTTATGTTTCACTACTGAGAGCATATTTGTCTATCTATCTATCTATCTATCTATCTATCTATCTATCTATCTATCTGTCTGTCTATCTATTAACAGGCCCATTTTCAGCAGAGATCCATGAGTCTATGGTTAACACTGCTCAAAATATGGATAAACATGCACTATGGCTCCTTATTGGCATCAACTGCAGAAAAAAGCTACCTTTCAAAAAGGTTCATGATTTTACATCTTGTTGCGATGCATAAAGGCCAGCATGCTAATAAGCACATTAGTATGATAAAGAGATCGAGGATAATTTGCGATGCATACTGCAGCCAGTGTTTCTGCACTGATTTATTCTCAGAGGCACGGCACAGAAATGGTTGGTTCCTTTGTCAGGAAGAAATGAAAATGAAACAATGTCAGACACTTTTCAGCAAGGTAACAAATGCAACACTTATATCAGCAACCAGGGTGTGACAGCAATAGCATTTGCTGTAGCCTTTGTAATGTGCCTGAGAGCAGCCTATGTAAGGTACCTAATCCCCCAATGCTCTTGGAGTGTGGCTGGGAACTGTTATAAACCGACTACTCAGTGATTCGGTGTAGTGGTTTGTGTAGCATTGTGTTATTTAGAAAGTGAGGAATCCAGAGCAGAAAAATAAGCAAGTAATGCGGGTTTTTACCAGTCTTTCTTTCTGAACTTCTTATCTATTACAAGTGCCATACACTCTTGCTTTAGCTTTGCTTGTCACCAAGGAGACCTGACACCCTGCTTCTAGCCTCTGAATCCAATGAATGTTTCTTTCTAGTACAGCATTCACTCACTGCTGGTAGTCTTGTTTTCAGCCAGGGAGCTCCTTTAAATGAATCATCAAGCTACTAGCATAATTCCTTCACCTGCTCTCACTTTTGGTAGTCTCTCAACAGACATTTAATTATACCTGGTGGATTTATTACCTCCTTTGCTTGTTTTCAGTTTCTGTTAAGGACCCAGTAGTAAATAATATCCCTATGCCTACATTTGTTACTAGCTGCATTCCCGTTCACAAAGCTGGGAACTTGTCTCATAGGAAAGCTGTAAAAGGCATTTTAAGCTGACTGATCTACTATTCTGACCTCTTACATCCCAAAGGTACCACATGTTTTGCCTTGCTAATATTTTATTTTATTTTGAATATATTATTATATATGTTGACAGTACCATTACTCACACACACACCTACACATGCACGCACACAGACATAAATATATATTTTTTATATTCACTGGCTCATGACATGAAGAACAAATGCCCTAGGATTAATCCAAGCACTTCAGTCATCATCATTGGTGAATAATTCTGTTCAGGACACTTCCCCTGATAAATAAATATTATTTCTGTATTCATACGTCTTTTTGTCCTAACTACTAATCTTTACTTTTCCACTTCATATTCTCTTAAAAAAGCTATTTCCCATATCAAACTGTATTACCCTACAATGTTCTATACCAATAAAGGCATTTTAATGGCCAGTCATATCATGTATTTAAATATTCATGCATCTCCACCTTACTGTTCACAGTACTACCTATACTTACAGCCTTCAAAATCAGATCATCTGTATATTTCATGATATTCCTGTTAATGTCTTAAACAAATAGATGAAAAGCAAAGGGCCTCTATTTTGGTATCTATATAATATGTTCCCTATATTCCATCTTTCAGATGCCATATTCCTGTCCCTTAATCTAGAAGTGTATTCCTCATTTGCTGTCTGAGAGATGCCCTCTCTATACGGCATCTTGCAGTTACCATACTTCTGGCCCTTAAATGACAACTGTATTATTTAATTAATTTCTGATCCAGTTCACTGTTACTATGCTACTTGTGTGCTACTTCTGTTGGCAATTCCATTGTATAAAAGACTTTACCAAAATTCAAGAAAAAATGTGTCTACTGAAAAATCTTTGTTCAGTGTATCATGAATATGGACCAAAAACATGAACTGATTAATTATGTTACAACCTCTTTGTATATGCTCCTTTAAATAATATACATTCCTGTCCATAAGTAATTTATTGGTGCGATTCATGATAATTCTGCCTACTGCATACATTAACATTGCTAACCTGTACTGCTTAGACGTTATCTTTTGTCTTGTCTCTACAGTTGTAGATCTTTTGCTACTTAGCAGGTATCTGGCCAGTGTATAATGATTTGCTCACAAGCTTCTGTAACGACAATGGTAAGATATTGATTATTCTCTTATTGTTCTCAATGTAATATCATCAACATAAAGGAAAAACGGCATGAAAACCTCAATGCTTTGGCAAAACTTTTAGTTATGTACTCACCATAACTTCAGATGTTTGGGATCCATCTCGCCTACATTCTGACTGATGGGTTCGGAGCCGATCCTCAGCTCGACTCGGCACGCTTATGCCAAAGAGCGAAGTCTCTTATTGGCTGAGCTTACTATATCCCAGGATGCACCACTACCAGTCCCCCAGATCTAGTTTGTCCGCATACATGCACACATGCACGCACTGCTTATATAACATTGTCAGATGAAACAAGATAAAAACAGTAGAACTCAAAACCATTCAATCTCTTCTGATCTCCAAGGCAGGGGGAAGGAGGGTGGGTATTAGGAATGTAGGCGAGATGGATCCCAAACATCTGAAGTTATGGTGAGTACATAACTAAAAGATGTTATGTGATCCTATCTTGCCTACATTCTGACTGATGGGACAGCGTCCTAGCACCTGAATCCTGGGTGGCTCACTGGAAAACACTCCTGAGTACCGTGGAACCAAATGATGCTCGCCCTTTAGATGCCACATCCAATTTATAGTGGGAAATGAAAGTGTGCGGGTTGGACCAAGTAGCCGCAGCACAAATCTCAGAAATAGCGAGCTTGGAATGAAAAGCAATAGAAGTAGCCATAGCTCTGGTAGAGTGAGCTTTGATAGATGTTGTAAGTTGCTTATTTGAAGAGGAATAAGCCTGAGTTATACAATCTCTAATCCATTTGGAGATAGTAGCTTTAGTGATGGTTTTACCCAATTTATTGTCTGAAAAGGACACAAACAACTGGTCTGATTTTCGAAATTGCTGAGTCCTGTCTAGATAGAAGCGCAATTGCCTGTGAACATCCAATTTATGGAGGGTGTACTCCGCTTCGTTGGAGAATTTTGGAAAGAAAACTGGTAGCTCTAGAGCTTGTTGGAGAAAGAGATTAGAAAAAACCTTTGGGACAAAAGATGGGTTAGGCCTAAGTGATACTCTATCCTTGTGAAAAATCAAGTACGGCGGTTTGATAGATAGGGCTTGAAGCTCTGAAACTCTCCTTGCAGAGGTAATTGCAACTAAGAAGGCAGTTTTCCAAGACAGATATTTTAACTCACATGTAGCAGCCGGTTCGAAAGGGGAAGATGTTAAGGCACGAAGTACCAAATCAAGATCCCACGGAGGCGCAGGATGAAAAACTGGGGGTCTTAACAGCCCAGCACCTTTAATGAAAGTTTTGCATAATCTGCTGCTCATCAACGGTGGATCCATGGATTCGTGAAATTTAGAGATAGCTGCTAGTTGGACTTTAATGGTAGAGACTGAAGATCCTTGATTAAACAAGGATGTTAAAATTTCAAAACCTCTGGAATCGGGCAGTGATAGGGTCTAAGCCCTGAGTTGAGCCCAGATAGCAAACCTCTTCCACTTACTGAGGTACAATTTCTTAGTGGTGGGTTTGTGGGCGAAGATAAAATGTGAATAACTTCCGGGTCTAAGGTGTGATTTCTGACTAAAGTCGGAAGTGGAGGAGCCAAGCTGTCAATTTCAAAGTGTGAAGGGACTGGTGTTGTCGTCCCGACTGATGAATCAGCAGATCCGGAGTTAGATCCAAAAACCAAGGATCGTCCACAGCATGTTTCTTCAGGTAGGGAAACCATACCTGACGAGGCCAGTGCGGAGCAATTAGTATCATTGTGGACCCCAATTGAGAAGCTTTTTGGATGACTTTGGGGAGAAGTGGAACCGGAGGAAAGGCATAAAGTAGTCCTGTTGGCCAAGGTTGGACCAGAGCATCCATAGCTGCCTCCCCCTGACGTGGAGTCAAGGAGAAGAACCTTTTGCACTTTGCATTTTGTGGTGTTGCAAATAGGTCGCAGCACGGGGTTCCCCATCTTCTGAAAACCTGAGCTGCTACTGTTTCATTCAGGGACCACTCGTGAGGAGAGAGAATCGTCCTGCTTAATCTGTCTGCCAATATATTGGATTTCCCTGGAATGTGGGTCGCTACCAAGAAACGGTTGGTAGCTACAGCCCATTCCCACACCCTCATGGCCTCTCTGCAAAGGGGGTAAGATCTGGTCCCTCCTTGTTTGTTTAGATACCAGACCACCGACATGTTGTCTGTGTGGATAGCAATAATGCCTTGAGGGAGAAACTTGTGGAGGGCCTGTAGGGACAGAAGTACAGCCCTCATTTCCAATACATTGATATGGAGAAAGGTTTCGTCTGGAAGCCAAGAACCCTGAACTAACCTGCCCAGACAATGCCCCCCCCCACCCTGTCTGGGAGGCATCCGTCGTCAGGGTGGCCACCGGAGGGGGGATAACAAAAGGTCTTCCCTGATTCAGATTGGACGGCTGAAGCCACCAGCGGAGGTCCCGTTTGCACGTTTCTGTAATCATAATGGGGTGATTGAGGGGGAGATTCTGAAAGGACCATTGAGTCGATAACAGCCACTGAAGAATCCTCATGTGCAATCTTGCCAGTGGAACTAGGAGAACCGTGGCAGACATCGAACCTAAAAGTTGCAGGACCATCCTGGCTGGGGCTTTGGATCTTGAAAGCAGGGCTTGAACTTGACCTTGTAAAGTTTGAATCCTTTCGGTAGGAAGAAAGACGCGCATCAATTTTGAGTCTATCTCTGCTCCTATGAACCTTATGCGCTGAGAGGGCAGCAAGACAGACTTTGACCAATTGAATGTAATTCCCAGGGTAGCACCCAGGGAGATGGTGGCTTTGAGGTTGTCCATTAGTAGATGCCTGGTGGTGGCAGTCAGGAGCCAGTCGTCCAGATAGGGAAACACTTGGAATCCAAGACTCCTCAGGTGAGCAGTCACTACTGCCAAACACTTGGTGAACACCCTGGGGGCTGTGGTGAGACCAAAGGGCAGTGCACAAAATTGGAAATGACTGTCTCCCAGGCTGAAGCGCAGATACTTCCTGGATGCCCGATGTATCGGTATGTGATAATAGGCGTCCTTGAGATCTATGGAGCACATCCAAACATCCTACTCCAACAATGGGAGAATGGATTGTAAAGTGACCATTCGGAATTTGGATTTCATGACGGATTGGTTTAGTTTGCTGAGATCCAATATTGGTCTCAGGTCCCCTGTCTTTTTTGGCACTAAAAAGAACCTTGAGTAATTTCCGGATCCGATCTGGTCTGCGGGGACCGGTTGGATGACTCCTTTTTCTAGCAGCTTTGACGCTTCTGCGGCTGCAATTTCCCTTTGACTGGGTGGTGGGTCCGGGATTTTTTTGGACGGTGGGGGTGAGTGTGTGAAGGGAATGATGTAACCTCCGGCAATAATCCGAAGCACCCATCTGTCCTGAGTGATAGACTCCCAGGCTTTTAGGTGCTTGGCAAAACAGCACCCGACTGGCTCTGGAGCAGCACAGCCGGGCAATCCCTCATGAAGTGTGGGAGGCTGAAGAGCCACGAAAGGACTCGCGGTCTCCAGAATTGCGGGGCCCTCTGCCGCCTCTGGGACGGCGTCTCCCAGAAAAATTTCCCGTCCTCTGCCTCTGGAAGGGGAATCTTCCTGCTGTTGAGGAAAAACTTACGTGATTTGCGGAACCACATCTTCCCTCCTCCTTTAGCCTTGGGATAAGGCCGAAAGGGAGTGGAATAACGTGCACCTACGGCAGATAAAGTTTTTCCCTCTTGCTCACAGCGGGTAAGAGTGTCTTTAACCTTAGGTCCAAACAAAGAGGACCCATCAAAGGGAGCGTCGTGAAGGAAGACTTGAAGGCCTCCGCAAAATGACACAACGGAGCCAGGCTTGTCTCCGTAGAGCCACGCCTGTGCCTGCCGCTCTGCCCCTTCGGCCGCATATGAAATGAGCCTCATGGACGAGTTAGAAATTGAGGTAAGGATAGCCAACTGAGAGCTAACCGACTGGGCTAGCTGCTCAGGTAGGTTACCGAGAGGGAATCTGACAGCTCCTTGACCAGATCCCTCTGTAGCCTGGTAAAATGTGCCAAATAATTCAGGGACCTTAGAGTAAAGGCCGCTGAAGTCAGGGTGCACTTCCTGCAGTCCATGCTCCTAGACTCCTTATTAGGAGGATGGACGGACGTTGAAGCCTCTGCCACGTCCTGTTGTGTAGCAGATGCCACCACCATGGCATCTACAGCCACGCCTTTTGTCAAGAACTCCTTCTCGGGTGGGGCAGACAAAAATTTGTTAGGGCGAGAAGGCACTGGTTCCACAGTATCTGGATGTTCCCATGCCCTCCGACAAACCAAATCCAGGAGCTCGTCGAAGGGCGGAGACACCCAGGAGGCGGAGGGCTGAGCCCCAAAGGCCTTGAGAAGCACTGACTCATCAGCAGAGGGGGGTTTGGATATCCAGCCGCCTCGTTGTTTGAGGATCTCTAAAATGTCTGCGAATGAGACATCATCCGAGGATGACTTCGGGGACCCCTCCGCATCATCAAGATCAGTGTCCGATGTAAGAGACTCGGGAGCGTCCACGCGCTTCCTCTTGCACAATCTCTTCCTTGGGGGCTCCTCTGAAGACAACTCCGAAGAACCCTCAGGAGGAGGGGAACCCCCAGTGGGGGTAACCTCAGGCCCCGGGGCTCCGCTGCCTAAGGACAGGGGAACTGCCAAAGACCCAGTCTCCACGCCCAGGGAAGGTGCCGGTAAAGCCGAAGAAGACTTGGCCAAGGCACTCCTCATAGCTCTGAAAGCCAGACCCCCAGAATCCTGGGAGTGTCCGGTCCCCAGAGCCATGATAGCAGACGGAAGTCCTGCAGCCGAAGCACCGAGAGGGAGGCTCGGAACCGATAGCATAGGTCCCGAAACGTCACCCCCGGGTCCAGCCGAAGAAGTCCACGTGCCAAACTCAGACCCGAAGGCCGGGGTTGGAGTAAGGGTCGGAGACGACCCTAGGATCTCCACCGGCTCCAACAGCACCTGCTCCGACGGAGCCGAAGCGGTCGGAGGAGGAATGGCAATGACATGGGCATGGGCTATCGGCTCTGAAGCCAACTGGGTCGGAGCCAAAACAAATTTTTGAAAGACTGGGGACTGGAACAGTCTTTGGAGCACCCTGTCTATGTCCGAATCTGACATCCTTGATGACCTAGAGGATACTGAACGGGTTCGAGTTGGCCTCTCCAACGGCCCCAAGGGGCTAGGGGACCGGCTCCGAGGTGACTCGATGACTATCGGCGCCGAAGGAATACCCAAACTAGTTTCCATCGGTGCCGGGGAGGACTTAGGCGCCGAGGAGGAAGTGTCTGAGCGGACAACCTTCATCGGCTCCGAGACCAGTGGAGCCGATGAAGGTGACCCGCCTCTCGATGCCCCAGCCACCGGCATCGAAGCCAGAGGAGTCGAGACTGGTGGCATCGAGGCAGACCGTTCCGCCCTCGGCTACGAAGTCCTTGGAGCCGAAGGAGAAGCCTGTCTATGTCTTTTGGCGGTCGGATCCGACGGACTGGTCAGAGCCGACGCCCTTTTCTTTTTAGCAGGAGAAGGAGAGGATGCTAAAGCTTCTTCAAAAGAGGGTTTTATAAGGCCTTTCAATATAAGCTTATTTTTCCTCTCTTGGAGGACCCTTGAGGAAAAAGCGTGACACACGCTGCAGGACTCCTGCAAATGTTTGGCGCCCAAACAATATACACACAGAGAGTGGTCATCCGTGATAGACATTTTAAAGCTACATTTAGTGCACTTCTTGAAGCCCGAAGGCCTAGGTGCTTGAGACATTATAAGTAAAAATAAGTACTCTCTCACAGACAAACTTAGTCTTAGTCAAGATTAAGTTGCCGTTCACAACAATAGCCAAATTGAACAACAGTAAACAACCGTATAAGGAAATAAAGAAACCCTAAGGTTTTTTTAAAGGGAATTAACCAGTAGGAAAGGCCCTATAGACCAAGGGAGCCTGTAACCAGAACAAGTATCAATCACACACAAATTTTCCACAGAAAAGTTGTCAAACACACACAACAGCACAGAGTAGCCGTTAAAACAGCTTTTTGTTTAGAAATTAGCAAATTTCTGACAGAAAAGTTAGTGAAAAAACACTACTTAGCTCAGCCAGCTCGAGACCACGTCTTTGCTAGTTAGCGGCAAACGAGATCTGGGTAACTGGTAGTGGTGCATCCTGGGATATAGTAAGCTCAGCCAATAAGAGACTTCGCTCTTTGGCATAAGCGTGCCGAGTCGGAGCCGAGGGATCGGCTCCGAACCCATCAGTCAGAATGTAGGCGAGATAGGATCACATAACATCATATTTTAAAGGAACATTTGGATGATATTAAAACTACTGTTAGTAGAAATTATTTTATGTTTAGTGTGAGATTATGTTAAGACTTATGAATTTAGCTTTGAAGCGGAGGATAAATTAGATTGGAAGGAATACTGCTGGCAAATTAGATTGGATGCCTGTAGGCTCCCTGGTTTGAATGACAAAGAAAACTTTAAAACTGTGCTTAATAGGAAAGGGTTAAACACTGCTTTTTTTTTTTTTTTTTAATTAATGTTAATTATTGGATTATTTAAATGTCATAGTGATGCTAAGGGGGGGGGGTCTGATGAAGTTCAGTTTTGAATGAAAGTGTTTACTGTCATCCGCTGTTTTCAGTTTGGACTAGTTTATTTCTGATTTTGGACTTTTTGCTAGTTTTGACTTCGTTGGTTTCTAATTTATATATTTATTGTTTGTTGTCATTTTATTTAATGTTTATTGTTATTAATTCTGTTGATAAGCATGTATTTTTTTGGCTCCTGTCTCTCAAAGACTATGAAATCCCTATCCCTGTATTGACTCAATCAGTTCTCCAGCCTCCCAGTGTCCAAAAACAACAGGAAAGGAAGAAGAGAGTCAGGTATTATGGTCATTATCCACCATGATTTAGATTATTTTATATACTCCTAAGGCCTAAATCCTCCCTCCCTTGTTCTGAAAGAAACTGTGCAATGCCCACTACTTCAAAGTCAGCATGCTTGAGTAGAGTACAATGCACCTATTGATTTTGATCATGTCCATTAATCCCATGTTCCATCGATGAACTGCACATCTTCCAGACTAATCTCCTGCAGCAGGATTTGTATCAGTCTGTTCCCCTGGGATGAGTGAGCTGGTATTATCCACTTACTCTCATCTCACCCCAGTCGGTCCTTCCAGTGCTAATGCATTAACTGTGTCCTGGTCATCTGGGCCGCAGTTAGAGTTTCATTCACTTATATGAAACAGAGCAGTCCTACAAAAAGTGAAATTCTTGGTAACCTCTATTTTGCAGAGCAGGGCCCAGAAAAAAGTAATTCTTTATAACCTCTATGTCACAGAGCAGGCCCCAGAAAAGTATAATTCTTGGTAACCTCTATGTCACAAATCAAGCCCAGAAAATTATAATTCATGGTACTCTCTATGTCACAGATCAGGCTCAGGAAATTATAATTCATGGTCACCTCTATGTCACAGAGCAGGCCCCAGGAAAGTGAAATTCTTGGTAACCTCTATTCCACAGAGCAGGACTCAGAAAAGAATAATTCTTAGTACCTCTATGCCACACAGCAGGTCCCAGGAAAGTATACTTCTTGGTATTCTGTATGTCACAGAGTAGGACCTAGGAAAATATAATTCTTGGTAACCTCTATTTCACAGAGCAGGCCCACAAACAGTATAATTATTGGTAACTTCTATGCCACAGAGCAGGCTCCAGGAAAGTATAATTCTTGGAAATCTCTATGTCACAGAGCAGGCCCCAAAAAATATAATTCTTTGTAATGTGTATGTTGCAGAGCAGGCCCACAAAAAGTATAATTCTTGGTAACCTCTATGCCACAGAGCAGGCCCATAAAAATATAATTCTTGGTACTTCTATGCCACAGAGCAAGGCCTGGGAAAGTGTAATTCTTGGTGATCTACACAGCAGGACCCAGGAAAATGTAATTCTTGTTAAAATCTATACCACAGACCAGGCCCAGGAAAAGTGTAATTATTGGTAACCTCTATGTCACGGAGCAGGCCCCAGGAAAGTATAATTCTTCATAACCTCAAGGGCTTGGTTTTGTCTGTGAATAATCCCACCAAATTATAGAACCTTTACAATCTAGTTAAAAACTTTGATACTGATGACAAATGTTTTGTCATGTGTCTGAGTTAACTGCTAATCCTTTCATCCATCCATCCCAACCCCTTTTTCCCATTTTTGTAATTGGGTTTGGGGTGGCACTTCAACAGTGACAATCATCTACAGCCAAGATTTACTTGTCTGGGTGGCTACCCCTGCCAATGCTGATCTTATATGATACTGATGTCTTTACGTTATCATTGTGGAAGTTTTCTTCACAAGTCCATCTCTGAATTTCATCTGTTATGTGGGACAACTTTAATGACAAAGATAGATAGACAGGTACATCACTTGTGAATAAATAAATATTTGTACCAGTTAAAAATGCTTTTGTAGTACAGAGACATTTGTTAAAAATTGCAGGAGATCAGCATTTCTTTGAGAAAAGGTGATAAGAAAAGATACTGTAGTATCTATACGGATAGCTGAGGTTTCTGAATTGAAATATTTTTTTAACACCTGTTGTCAGGCAAAAGAAAAAAAATATTTTTTTCAGACCACATAAAACATGAGTCGGCATTCCAAAACAAAACAGCCTGATACAAATAGTACTCAAAGAAGTATTACATAACTTAGAGTACAGTAAAATTCTGTCCCCCTTGGGAATATGGACAGGTATACAAGGTACAGGTACAAATTTTCTCTTAAATAGAATTTAAATAGAGATTTTATCATATTGCATTTTAATTAAACAGGGTTTGTATATACTGGTTTTCTGAATCTGTACATTTTATGAGTTATCGTTTCGATTTATATAGAAATTAGCAATGACTACTCATTCTCGCACCATTACCCCTTCCTGCCCCGTCAGCTCCTGCAGATGTCTAATTAATCTCAGGTTGCCTGTGTCATAGTCAGCACTTTATCCCCTCTATGTCAAAGGAGCTGGTTAGAAAACAGCAAATTGGTGCCTTTGTATAATGAAGGAAGCAGTAAAAAAAATCCAGGGAATGGAACTACAGGTCTATTAATCTAACAGCAGTAGCAGGAAACATTGAGAGAATTCTGTGTGGAATGCTGATTGCCTACCTATAGGACAATAATCTTCAAAGCAACAACCAGTATGGATTCATGATCGGAAGGAACTGTTAGCTTATGACTGGAATACAGTGTGACAGTATTCTAATTTACTGAGACATTTGAATTGAGTTCACTATGAAAAAACAGTTATGAATTATATCAAGATTGATTGATCAGTGCTAAACAATGAAGATCATAAACAATGAGCTCCAATAACATCAAGAATAACACCTAAACACATAGTCTATAAACAAGTACATAAACTCACATTCTTCAACACGGATACCTTTATCAGCTACCCCTGCAAATATACCTGTAATATTCTAAAAAAATGACCCCTGGATGATATACTTAAAGAACTAACTCCAGTTAGAACAAAAAGAACCAAATATGACCCCACCCTCTCACTTACAAAAGAAACCAGCCATCTCTTGCTGAAAACAAAGCCTGTAAAGCTTGGTGAAAAAACAAAACTGGAAATATTTTAGGCAACTTAGAAACTACTCTAAACTAAAAACCAGATCAGACAAAGCTACATACTTTTCTAAACTCCAGAACAAACATCAACAGAGCCCCAAGTTATTCTGGACTGCTATAAAAAAAAGTCTACTTGCTCTCCAGCCAATATACCACCCCAACACCAACTCTGATCTTATAGCTACCCAATTTAATATTCACTTTACCCAGTAAATCCTCTTACTTAAAACTAAACCATCAATGACAATTATTTTCCCTACCATCAATACTTGCCACCTTCTGCATTTATCCTTTCAACCAGTCCCAACAGCCACTATAAAAAAAAAATCTCCTAAAACTAAAAAAATCTGACCAACCACTGCTGACAACTCACAGAATTGCTGCTGATGCCCATGCGCATCCTATATTTATACTGATAACAGATCTATTACAGAATGCTATGTCCCCTCCATCTAGAAAAAAATCCTACACCATACCTCTACATAAAGGTGGGTCAACCACCGACCTCTCCATCTACCAACACATAACAATTCTACCATCCTTCTCCAAAATATTAGACACGTCTTCATCCCCAACTCTTATCTCATCTTATCAACAACAATCTCCACTCCTCAACACAATGTGGCTTTTACCCGCACCACAACAACATTACTGCACTTCTTAACTTCACCAAGGCCATAAACTCCAACAGAAATACCAGCAACCTAGTATCTTCCCTCTTCCTAGATATGTCAAGAGCATTCGCCACAGTATTACACCAACATCTCACTAATGAATTACCTTCTCTAGCACTATACCAATCATCCCTCTCCTTGACTTTACAAATAGCCTTCACAAAGCTACCAAGTATACCTCCATAGTCCAATATGCCAACAATGCCACACTCATATGCTCTGCCCCACGTATCCCACTACCTCACCAGTCAACCCAAGACTCCTTCTCCTCCATTTAGTCATGGCTAAATGACCATCAATTACTCCATAATGAACACAATAGCAAATACAATGTCATAATAGATAATAACTTAGCATATGACTTGCAAATCACTCATTCCATCAAGAAAGCTCACCAAAATCTGGGTTTACTCTACCATAACAAACTTTTCTCACTGACTCCTCCAGAAAATATTTAGTAACTTCTTACCTTCTCCCCTCACTTCTCTATGCATCACCCATCCTGACTAATATTTATGCTACCTTACAAAATAAATTAGCTAAATTTACATCAAACTCTCCAAACTGTACTCATCACTGTACTGCACTAAAGAACCAAAACTGGCTCAGACTATCAAATTATCTTATCTACTCCCATCTACTTACTGCCATAACATCATTCACAAACCAAACACTTATCCTTCACTACAAAACATCCTCAAACACTACTCTCCACCTAGAAACCTCCGTTCACATAACAAAAGCCTCATGACCACCACCCAGTGCACAATAATGCATGTCACACCCTTATTTATTTATTTATTGCATTTGTTTACCAGGAAGGTCCACTGGGCCTAGGTGAGCCCATTTTCAGTGGAGGCCCACAGAGAAAAGCTCCACATAGAGTTAACAAGTAGATACAAATAGAAATAGATACCAGAGCTTTAATACTTTTCTTAACCTATGTTACCAGATGTTGAAACTCTGTCTCTATTATGCTACATCAGGACAGCGGTATTTACCTACCTCTTCTCTCTACTTTACTGTCTTTTTCTTTTTCATTACTACTTCTCATTTTATGTATCTTGTATTCCAATAATAGAAACTCTATGCAATGTCTATTCTCTATTCCTTGTTTCATATTGCTAGCAATTTATATCTTTATTTAGGACTGCAATTTATTTACTTTTTCTTGCATTCAGTAATAACAAAGGATGTATATTAATGTATTTGTTCTCAGTTTTTGTTTGTGTTTTCGGCTTTTCCCAGTTAGAGGTCGCCACAGCAGAACTCCTGTCCGCTAATGATTGGCAGTAGATTTTTTATGGTGCCAAGTTGCCAGCCCGACGCCCAATCTTCAGCGAAGGCACGCCCATTCATGCATGTCTTTTGGAGGCCACTCGACAAAGCATATATATCTTAATTTTGTGTGACACTTTTTGTATCTGTACATTGTATTACATTTAAGGATTTTTTTCCAATAGGCCTCCACTAAAAATAGAACTTGTTTGCCCAGTTGGACTTCCCAGTAAACAAAAAGCAATAAATAATAAATAAATAAATGGGGTGTGAACTGCCAAATAGACAAATTGTATACTACAGTAAGATTTCTTTGATATCTTTGACAATAGCAACATAGAATTAGGATGAAACAAGTCACCTGATAGCTAGTACAAATAAACATGTAAAATATCTTTTTCATTGATGAAGCAAATCCTGGACATGTTCTTCTCTGTCACATTGTCAACATCCATTTGGGAGCAGAGGCATATCTACCAACCAATGTTACCACCTGCCGTCTGTCTCATTCTGTTCCATATGGTGTGCTCATAACATATCCACTACTCAAATAACATAGCATTCCATCAATGTCCTGAAGTAATAGTGCCAGGCTTCTACTTTATTCTGGGTCCTCTGAAAGCCAAAACTGCAGAGATCACGCAAATTCCAGAATGGTGCATAAGACCAAGGAGATAAGTGTGCTAGTTTGGCCTTTGAACGGCTAGATTTCCTTTTGTGGTATGGAATATAATTAGTCTCAAAAGCAGTATACAGTGCCTTGGCCTAGGTTGGCATAACAGTAAAGGTCTTGGATACTTGTAGAAGCATACACAGAGAAAGGCACAAGGTGTCTGTTGTCTGAAAGAGCTCTGCACAGCCCCAGATTGCGTGGAAATTGAATCTTTCTACAGCCGTTCCTCCTCAGACTCAAGGATAAGTATGCTTAAAGGCTTCTGAAAAATGCTAGCAATAGTTCTGGACATTTTTTGCGTGGAAAGTGAGCTTGTTGGGAGGTAACCATCAATCACCCACGATGGTGGTCAGAATGCATCCCATGTAGCCACGTCCTGCATTAAAGACACTTTGAGATCCTTGTTGATGATAGTGCAAGTATTTTTGCACGATACAGCAATTGTATCTACTAGTCTTGAAAATGAGTTAAATCTAATTCCTACTGCAGTAGTACTTACTAGTTAGAAGCTCTCTCCCAACAACAACATCAGTTTGAAAGCCGTGAGACAGCAGAATTCCAAGTATTACATGTACAGGAAAATAAGACTGGTGACTTGGAGAATTACTACCACAGAAGTAAACTCAGAGTAATTAGTTTGCCTGAGGGGAAGGACAGCAGTAACCTGAAGCCGTTTTTACACAAGGAACAGGCAACATTTTTACAGCTCCTGGTTCCTTTGTGTATCAAAAGAACATATAAAATTACTCGAAGAGCAAAATCTAACTTGCCTTGACATTTTACATTGAAGTTATTGCATTTACACTATGACAGAACATGGTACTATAAAAAGCTAAAGCAAATCCTGGAGCATTTGAAAATTAGTAGTATGATGAGACTGCAACATCACTCTGTAGAGCATACCTTTGTTCCACTGATGAGAATCTTACAAGATTTAGCAGTTCCCTTTCAGGTAAACATTGCTGCAGTGCTACTCTGTCAATATTAAGAAGAGCATTGCAATTTAAATTCTGATAGGAAGTTGAAGCAACTATTACCTGTTTTCCTAGAATTAAAAATTATGAATTATTAATTATGGTTAAAGTTGAGGATGCAGCTAATGTCAATGAGGAACCTGGAAGGCAAGGAATTGTTAACAAATCATGGGAGGTGAACAGAATGAAAGCTCATTCTACCCCTTGTAGATCACCCGTTGGAAGACAAATGTGCTGCCTGCATATATACAACCAGTTAGACTCACCCCACTCCAAACCCCACACCTCCCCTCCATCACCACCACTCACATCATAGGGTACAGTAAAGAAGTTAATAGATGATCAATTAAAGCTGTCCTATCACTTCATATCCCTGGTGAAAGAAGAAATGTAAGATGGAAAAATGATTGACTTACCTCATAATATGCTTGACTCATAGGCACATCAGTATAAGCAGTCGTCAGTGGAGAGAACAGATATCGTCAGACATGTGACAGCAGTCACTCAAGACTGTCAAAAGTTCCTTCACATCAAGTGGGACACTGAACTTAAGATGTGAGCTTCTATTCTTTGCCTAAAGGGAGTATATCAGTGTGTGTACTTTGTGATTATTTGGGAGAAAGGTTACTGCTTTTAATGAACACTGGCTGCTTTTTTAAGGTCACATAGGGGGGAAATGTTAGGCACTCTGCGTGCTGCTTGCTGAAGATCACTACTTGAAGCTTGCCCATAGCATAGCTTGCTGCTAAAAATATCATTGATTTGACTAGGCACATTTGTTTTTCAGAACATTTGCTTTACTGCTTCCTTTCCTTCATAGCCACAGCGTATAAGCTAATTATAGATTACTGCATCAGTTGTTATCCCTGTAGGCTCAAATGAAATATCAAGAGAGCTTTTATGTTCTACATGAAAGTTTATTTTGTTTCACACGGAAGGCAAATGACAACCTGCATGCTGAACAATCATGTCCCTTAATATGCTTACTAATTAACAGTACCACTGGTAATATGTGTTGTCAGAGCTAAAGTAGCTGCTTTAACATAACACATTTTAGGAACCTTCCCTTGAATCTCATGAGGAAGGAATATATTTTTGCAATGTTAGTGTTATCTTCTCATAAACCTGTTACTTTGCTAGACTGATCTAGGACTGAACTCATGTAAGCTGTCAGCTACCTGCCTCTAGGACAGCACTATTATTCAATTGCAAACCAAGAATATCTGACTGATTATTCTGTTATCTGTTTACTTTCAAACTAGTGGTAGTCACTATTTATTTATTTATGTATGTATGTATATATCTGTATGTATGTACCAATTGTTCTGGAGATTTACAGTGACAAGGGATAATTTGTTTCTTCCGTGTGTTGATTAACTTTGTTCTTTTCCAGATACAGACAGCTTTTACTCATCACCAGAGTGGAATGTCAGACTTGTAGCGTGTAATGGGGTCCTGAAGCACTGGATACAAGAATATGAAAGGTGTTGAGATATTTACGAGTCTGTACAGTATTGTTACTGTGAAACATCCTGTCAGGGATATGACTAATGATTAAGTAGCCATTGGCATTACTTGGAATGCTGAATTGCTAGGGCCTTAATTAGGAGCAGTGGTGTTTCACACTATTTGAAAAAAAGGGAAGGCAAACCTATTTTTTTCTGCAACAAATACAAAGTAAGAAATAAGGATTTCCCTTGCTTAAAGATGTTGGTATGTATGGTGTACTCTGTAAATTGTCACTTCTGCTTGCCTTTATTATACCCATTATCATACCTAACATCTGAAACAAAGGATTGCGTAAAAGGTTTAACCAGAAGGGTTGAATATGTTGCTCCTGAATTAATTCATCTAACGCATTATAGATTTGTAAGAAATAGAAAGTGGGCCAAGACTTTTTCTACTTATGGCTGAATATGAAGAAGTTAGCTACAAAAACCTCTATTCTGTTAACTGCTGTATTGTTAAGTTTGCAAAAGGCCTTTAGCACTATGAGCTGGGAATTATTGTTAGTAGCATTGAGTAAATATGGCTTAGAGCCAACACATTGTAGCAGGCACAAGATTTTATACATAAGCCCTCAGTTTTGGTTTGCACCAATTGTATTCTTCCACCATCTTTTCACATATTGACGGACACCAAGAAGGGGGGGGGGTGCCTTGTTATCTACTTTGTTTACTTTGTAGCTGGACACCTTAGCAAAGTATTAAGAGCATAAACAGGGCAATCAGGATATCCACTGGTAATAAAATTAAGATCTGTTTGAGATGGCTTGCAGATAGCTCCACTGTTTTGCTATCAGAGTGGCAGTATATTCTGTGTCTTTTACAGAACATTCTAGAGAACACTAAAAAACAAAAAAGTACCGAAACTAACACTGCTGAAGGTAAAACAAAGAAAGTACAGTTGTGTACACTTACCATAAATGTAGATGTTAGAGTGTATTCCCATTTGGGGTTATCTGCTTCAGTAGCCCTCAGTCGGCCTGATTATCAAAATCTTGGGTCCTGCGTCGGTTGCTGTCTCATCTTCCATGATGTCAGGTAGTCAGGGGTATAAAGCATGCAGCCAATGCCATTACATTAGTTTTTCTTGCCCCAGATGTCAGGTGCCCCCCTTAATGGGAAGCAATTAAATATATATATATATATATATATATATATATATATATATATATATATATATAAATATATAAGGTTATACCTCCAACAAAAAAGCAAATACACCAAAAAGTTTTAAAGTATAGCAAAGGAGAATAGAGGTATAGCCAAAAGAAGTCAGGAGGCTGGAGGGAGGGTGACCAGGACTGCAACAGTGAATACACTCAAACATCTACATTTATGGTAAGTGTACACAACTGCACTATGTTCTTCGTGTTTCACTGTTGCAGTCATCACATTTGGGTAGATTCCCAAAGTTAAGGATGGGAGGAGGAATTTAGATAGCATTAGGACTAGCTTTAAGGCCCTGCAAGACTGCAGTGGCAAAGCCAGCTCTAGATTTAGAGAAAATTGGCAAATGGTAATGCTTGGTGAAAGTATGTACAGAACTCCAGATAGCAGCTTCTAGGATGTCTCTGGTAGGGACACCTTGGAGAAAGGCTGTAGAGGTAGATGCAGCCCTGGTTGAATGGGGTCTAATCCCCTGTGGGATAGGTTTTCCATGGTGCTTATAGCAGAAATGAAAGCAATGACCTATACATTTAGAAATAGTTTGCTTTGAAATAGCCTTCCCCTCTGCCCCTGCAGCAAATGCCACCAGCAGTTGTTCAGATTTCCTTTGAGGTTTAGTCCTGTCCAAGTAAAATTTAAGTTGTCTGTGCACATCTAAGGAGTGCAGTATCCATTCTCCTTTGTTCTGTGGATTAGAAAAGAAGGGTGGCAAATGAATGGACTGATTAAGAGCCACACTCGATACCACCTTGGGAATGAAAGAGGGATTGGTCCTGAGGGACACCCTGTCCACATGAAAGATGATGAAAGGCTCCACTGCCATAAAGGCCTGTAATTCGGATACCCTTCTTGCTGAAGTGATTGCTAAAAGGAAAGCTGTTTTCCAAGAAAGGAATTTTAACTCCGCAGTTACAGCTGGCTGAAAAGGAGGGAGAGTGAGTTATTTAAGGTCCCAGGCTGGAGTTGGGGCTCTCCTGGGTGGTTTTAAGTTTGTGGCCCCTATGAGGAACTGCTTGAGCAGTGGGTGAGAAAAGAGGGGTGGTTCTGTATTGTAATGAGCTGAAATGGCTAAGGCATGGATTTTGATGGAGGAAAAGGAAAGGCCCTTGTGAAGCATCTCAGTTAAGTATTGAAGAATCTGAGGTAAATTGGGCGCTGCTGTGGCCATCCTTTGAGTTTGGTTGCAGGCACAAAATCTTTTCCATTTTTCAGCATAAGATTTTCTAGTACTATGCCTCCTTGCCTCCAAAATGACATCCAACATTTGTTTACTGAGGGATGGTAATGGAGAGATTAGGTAATTAGCCAGGCTGCCAGGTTCAGGGTTTGAAGCTGGGGATGCAGAATCTGGCTCTCCTGCTGAGACAACAGGGTAGGGGTCTGAGGTAGGTGCCATGGGGCCAGCTGTGACACACTGTGCAAGAGGGGGTACCAGTGTTGGCATGGCCAGTCTGGTGCAATCAGTATCATCCTTGGTTTGTCCTGTTTGATTTTTAGTAGTACTTTGGAGAGGAGAGGCAGAGGAGGAAAGGCATAAACTGATAGATTTTTCCAGCTGAAGGACAGAGCATCCACTTTCCAAGCTTGTTTGTGGGGAGTCCTTGTGCAGAATTTGTCCAATTGGTAGTTCTAGGGGGAGGCAAACAGGTCTATATCTGAGATCCCCCATTTGTTGATCAACATGTTGAAAATCTTTGGTTCCAGTTTCCACTCGTGTGGGCCCATGAGGTTTCTGCTTAGTTCGTCAGCCAGTGTATTTAGTTTTCCTTGCAGGAATTGAGCTTGTAGATGCACTTGATAGCTCAAGGCTGTGTTCCACAGAGCCATGGCTAGTCTGCAGAGGGGGTAAGAATGGGTACCCCCCTGCTTGTTTATGTACCACATAACAGTGGTGTTGTCCGTCTTTACCATTAATTGTCTTGGAAGAATGTGGTCCTTGAAGGCTGTCAGAGCATTCTGTACAGCTAACATTTCTTTTTGATTGATATGCAGGTGCATTTGACTTGGATTCCATTTACCCTAAATGCACTTCCCTGCCAGGTGAACCCCCCTCATGCATAGTCTGATGCGTCTGTTGTTAGGGTTTGGGAGGCAGAGGGTAGAGTAAATGTTAGTCCCTTGTTTTGGTGGCAGGCCTCTGCCCACCAAAGGAATTCTAACCATAGGCGAGGTATGATAGGAATAATTGCTTCTAGATCCTGAGACTGTTGACACCATAGGCTTTTTAGATACCACTGTAGTTTCCTCATATGCAGTCTTGCATATGGAATTAGTAGAATGCACGAGGCCATGAACCCCAAAGGCTTGCAGTATTTGCTTTGCAGATAGCGTGTTTTTTGTGGCCACTAGTTTGAAGTAAGTTGTCAAATTAACTTGTTTCTCTGGCATGAGGAAAGCTATCTGGGAAGTTGTGTTCAAGCTTGCTCCCAGGAATATAATTTGTTGACAGGGTACCAGATGTGATTTCTTTTTGTTTATGGTGTATCCCAGACAAGTTAACACCTTTTGTACAAGTGCCAGATGATTCAGAAATATGTCCTGGCTTTCCGCCTGAATTAGACAATCATCCAGGTATGGGTATAGTTGAATATTTATTTGCCTGCAAAATGCAATGGCTGGAACTAAGTACTTTGTGAATACCCTGGGTGCAGTAGATAAGACAAAGGGCAGTGCAGAGAAGCTTTGAAGTGTAGGTATCTTCTGCAAGATTCCCTGATTGAGATGTGCAGGTAGGCTTCCTTTAAATCCAGTGTTGCCAACCAAGCATCTTTGCCTATCATGGGAAGCAACTGATGAAGAGTTAACATCTTGAATTTTGGAATCACCAAAAAGGTGTTTAGGATAGACAGGTCCAGGATAGGACTCCATGAGTTGTCTTTTCTGGGTACCAGGAAAAGTCTTGAGTAGAAACCTTGGCCCTTTTTCTCTTCTGGAACAGTCTGAATAGCCTTTAATCTTAAGAGAGAAAGTACTTGCTTTTGAGCCTCTGCCCACTGATTTGGGGGTAGATCTGGCCAACCATTTTGGGTTGGTAAAGTGTGGAAGTGAAATCTGTATCCTTGGGAAACTATGTTTAAAACCCATTTGTCCTGGGTAAAGAGTTCCCAGTTTTGCAAGCATTCAAATTGCTACCAGTGCGTGCCTTAAAGCCAGACAAAGGTGGGGGTCTGGTTTTAATGGATATAAATGAATACAATGAAAAAATGAGGACTGTGTTAGGTGGTAACACGTATGAATCTTCTAGTTTAAATGAGTTAAACATTGCTTACAATCGCGTTAATGTCTTTTTGAATGACTTGTTTTTAGAGGGGACTATTGATTTGAGAACGTTAAATTATTTAACAGTTGTTTCACCTAAAATTCCAAGTTTGTTTGGACTGCCAAAGTTACATAAAGATATTTTGAACCCCCCATGCAGGTTTTGGCTAATGCTAGGTCTTCTATTACTTATGCTATGGCCAAATTGGTAGTCAATATTTTAAAGAAATATGTGAGGAAAGAATCTCAGATATGTAAAGACTCTTGGCCTTTTTTAGCAGTAATTGAAAGTTTTCTTTACCATGAAAATACAAAATTCTTAACTGTGGATGTCATTGATTTATATTTTTCAATTCCGCATGCTTTAGGTATAGAATGGCTAATCGAACGGATGTTGGTACATGGTGCTGATGGAGGAGAAGTACGTTTGACTCAGAAATTGCTGGACATCATTTTAGTTAACAACTTTGTGATGTTTGATAACGATATTTATTTGCAAAAGGTGGGGGTGGCTATGGGTTCCCCCTGTGGGGCCAGTTTTTCGAATCTTGTAATGGCCCAATGGGAACATCAGTATATACTGAATGTACCTGAAAACTAAACGAGGATTAAGTTTTACACAAGGTTTTTAGATGATGTCTTTATTTTGTTTGATGGGACTAGTTTAGAGGTGGACAGATTCTTGGAGGGAATCAATGGCAACACTGAGTTTTTGAAATTCACTCACAAGTGCACTGATGAAAAGATTACGTATTTGGATATAGAGTTAAGTAAGGATGTTTCTAATAAGTGTTTTGTGGATGCCATTCATCGTAAGGAAACTTGCTCTAACTGTATGTTACACTATATGAGTACCCACCCCCAGTACCAGAAGAAATCTGTAGTAAAGGGCCAAATGGTCCGAGCTGCACATATGGTAACAAGAGAGGACAGATTTCTTGAGGCATGTGAATTACTCAAGGGAATGTTTTTGATGAGAGGGTACCCTGAGGTATTGGTATTGGATATTTTTGAGGAAGTCTGGAGTAAAAGGAAAGCAGGTATTTACAAACCTATATTGACAGGGCACCGTGATGTTTTGGATAAGGTTGAAAGTGAAACAACTGGTTTGAGTCCCCCCTGTAAAGAGATTGTCTTTGATGACCAGAAGTCAAAACATCTGATGAGTTTCATTACAATATTTAGTTTGGAGGCTGAAGCAATAAGGTCAATTTTACAAAGGAACTGGAATGTGTTTACCTTTGAGATGGATTTAACTGACAAGTTAGGTGACAGATCAACAGTAATATACAAAAGGGGTAACAACTTAAAGGGTATAATGGAAATGAGTAAAAAAGCTAGATGCAGAATTGCTGGGACATTTAAATGTGAGTCTTGTAAGTTTTGTGGACATCTAGCAACTGGGAGTAGTGTTGCCATTAACAACAAGATATACAATCTTGAAGGAAGGTACACTTGTTCATCTAAGTCAGTGGTTTACCTTGCCTCATGTCAGCTTTGCCCTGCGTTTTACGTGGGCAAAACTGACAGGAAACTTAAAGACAGGATTTAAGAGCACCTGTATAGTATAATAAAAAACAAGTTGGGAAATGTTCTAGCTAAGCACTGTGACCAACACCCTACACACTCCTTTGTTTTTAGAGTATTAGATCAAATCACGCCCGATGTTAAAGGGGGCCCATTTCAACTCCTGTTGGAAAGGCAGGAGTTGATTTGGCAGTTAAAGTTACTATCGTATAGGGCTCCTGGTTTTAATGACAAAGTTTCTTTGTCTTGTATTTTAAAATTAAGAAGTCTTTTACAGTGAATGTGCACACATTAGGAAAGCCTTAGGGCTATGTACGTTTTTTAAAATAAGTAAATAAGTATTTATGGTACCATATTATATATTTTTTATATGTGTGTTTAAACTGGAGGAATGTATTTTCTTTCACTTTTGAGGAACCTGTTTCTTTAAAGTGGTTTCCCTACCAATTAATCAATTTGTACAACAAATGATTTAGATGAAGTATAAATGGAGCTGGATGTAGTAGTTTATTTTATCTTGTTGTCTGAAGAAGTTTGGCTACTAGCTGGACGAAAAGTGATTTGAATAAAATTGTGTGCTTAACTTTTGCATTTTGTGGATTTTGTTGGTCTTCGCAGTTTTCACCTTCCATTCGCCACTTTTGTTGCTTTTTTGGGTTTGTTCTTTGGTTTCTTCAGTTTGATTCCCAGTTTTTGCTTGCAGAAAAATCTTTCCCCCTAAAGGAGCAGTCAGTTGAGAAGTGCTTGGAAGTTTTAAAGTTAAGTCATTGAGACAGCTTACCATGGGGGGAGTCTTACTACTCCCTGATTTGGAAGTGGGAACCCCCCACTGCTTAGTCCTGTGTGTACCCTGGGACTGAAGCCTAGGTGTTCTGCTGGTTCTGGGTTTGAACTGAGAAGGCCTGGAAGAGGCAGGAAAGGACCAATTTTTTGAGAGCCAATGCCTACTAAATCTAGGAGGCTGCACTTGTAAGAAATCTTTAACAGTTTGCCATAGATTTAGTTTTTTCCTCCATCTTTTTAAGAACTTCTTCTGCTCTGTTGCCAAACAGGTGGTCCTGATTTAAGGGAGCATCCAGCAATTTAGTTTTAACATGATCTGGCAAAGATTGCTCCTTAAGCCAAGCATGCCTTCTAAGTACAGACCTGGTGGCAGCTGCCCTGAAAGATGCCTCTAGTGAATCAAAACCACATTGAAGTATGTTTCCAACCTGTTCAGCAGAATGCATTAAATCCTGTAAATCCTTATTTTCAGCACAATCAGGAATCAACATCATTTTCTGTTTAAGCAATCCAATAATATGCTGCTGATACTTTAACATATGAAACTGGCAATTTAAGGCCCTGATGGCCAAGGTTGCAGAGATGTATACCTTCTTACCCCATCTATCCAGGGCCCTGGAATCTCTATCAGAGGGGGTAGGATTTTTGGCAGTAGTAACCTTAATGCCCTTGGGTCCCTGTGAAATGGTCTCAGTATCCGCAGTAGGATTTTTAAAAAGGAACTTGTGAGAATCAGGAACCTTATAATATCTATCAGGTTTTCTAGGAGCAGGAGGTAAAGAGTACGGGGCCAAGCTAGATTCCGAAAAGTCATCGTCAACAAAGTCAAGCACAGGAGGTATAGCTAAAGGCCTGTGTTGGGGCAGGAGTAAGAAATCTCTAAGCCTCTTTTTAGAATCAGAGTAATCCTGGCTTTCCCAGTGAAAATGCTCCCTAAGAGTATGCAAGGTTTCACCAAAAGAAAAATCCTCTGGGGGAGAAGCAGAGGGAATAGAGTCCTCTGCATCAGAATCCTCATAGGTAGATAAGGGTAAATCCTGGTCATCAGAGGAGACAGAAATTTCAGAATCCTGGTCAGAAGTATCATAAGCAAATTCAGTCCTAGGTCTCTTAGAGGGGGAAGGTTGGCTTCCCCCTGATTAAAGTAATAAGATATTCAGCCGTTCTTATCATTTGTTTTTTAGGCATAGAGGCCTGACCATGCGGTCTGGGCGTTGTTTTCCTAGGCATGGTTCGAGTTTTAGGCCTAGAAGAAGAAGATGGTGTTGGTTTAATATGCAAGTCAGTAGGCCTGAATACACCCTCAAAAGCCAGTGCCTACACAGTGGCTCCGGACCCATACAAGGTAGAGACATCAGCAGGTTCCACAGTTGAAGCATCTTGCGGCATACCGGACTCTGAATGGGTCTCAGTAGAGGCCTGCAAATCTGAAGTAGCGGGTATCATGGGCTGCGAAAGCACCTCACTGAGTACCAGCAAACTGGCGGCTAGCTTAGGAGAAGCGTCATCGGCAGCTTTGGACCTATGCGGCCTGTCTCTGTCTTTATCTTTGCATTTTTTTGGAATATCGGTAGTCGGGTGGCTTACTGAAGACATATCTGGATAATTGAACCAAGTACCAAAATATTTAGAAGTGAAATTGTACCGACGACGAATAGTTTGTGGTTTAAATAAGGTACAAAACCGACAGCGAGGTACATCCTGGTCAGGGCCTAGACAAGAAATACAGTACGAATGAAAATCTTTATGAGGTATTTGCTTTCTGCAAGAAATACAATTATTGACTTTTACTGACATCGGTTTAGAGAAAGAAAAAGTTTCCCCAACAAAGTACTTAGCTTTAGTTGAAGACTTCGGTTCTGAAACTCGAAAACGAAAATTTCAGGTGTAGGCCAACCGGCACTTGCAAACTGCTTCACCTTCAGGCACTGCACGGTAAGAAAGACTGATGTAATGGTGTCGGCTGCATGCTTTATACCCCTGACTATCTGACATCACTGAAGATGAGATAGCAACTGACGCAGGACCCAAGACTTTGATAATCAGGCTGACTGAGGGCTACTGCAAGGAGATAACCCCAAATGTGATGACTGCAACAGTGAAACACGAAGAACATCTTTAATGCAGACAAAAAGAGAGTAAGCGCTTTCATGGTGTGCTCTCACCACTTCATCAGACGGTTCTCAACTAGTAACAAAAGCACTTAAATAGCATAAGTTAATCAGTCAATTAAGACACTAATCAAAGCAACAATTATCTTAAAGGAAAAAAGTCACAACTAGAAAACAGGCAAATAAAACATAGAAAGCATAAAAAATATATTAAAAACAGTCCTATACTTAGTATTTGAGAGGTCTAGCTTTTAAAAAAGGCTTAAGAGAGACAACTTCATTAAGACCTGGTGTCTTATCAGCATTAAGAGACAGAATCCATTTTTGCTCTGCAGATTCTGTGCGATTCCTAGGATCTCCCCCTCTTAGACTCTCAGGAATAATCTCTAGCACAAGAAATTTAAAATGATGTTCCTGTCCCTGGCACATAATATGCTTAGCAAGAGCATTAATGTCTTTCCTGTTTCTAATGTCTCTCTGATGTTCCAACACCCTGCCTTTGAGTTGTCAATTACTCATGCCTACATAAAAAGCATGACAAACAGTGCAGTAACTGAAATAAACAATGTTTTTAGTCCTGCAATCAGCATAAAAGTTTGTATCTATTTTAAAGTGCATGTTTGGGTGTATGTAAGTAGGATTAGAGTGTGTAACCTTGCAGGCTGTGCAATTCCTGAATTTAAAAGTGCCATGCCTCTCTGACTGTAAAACCTTGTTAAAAGTAGAAGTATTGTAGCACAAATGCCTTTTCAAAGATTTGTTATTTTTAAAAGAAAAACATGGAACATTGAAGAGAGTCAGCAAGGTGCTCTGTTTGACATGTATGTGAAGTGTATTCTGTAGCATGGGCAGTCTCTGGGTTATTAACCTGTCCCTACAGCATGTTCTATTGATTGTGGTAATGAGGTTGAGGTCTCTGGAGTGTGTAATGCTGAGGGATTGGAATTTCTTTTGATGTAGCAGTTCTAATAGAGCTGGGTCAGACATGGCTTTGTAAGTCAAGCAGAGATCACCTCTAAGTAGGTGATATGAAACAGAAAATAGTTGGAGTTTTTTGAGCCTGTCCATATAGGACAAATATTTAAGGCCTAGGATCCTCTTTGTGAGGTACTTTTGCAGCCTCTCCGGTTGTTGCAGGTGTCTAGTGAGGTACTTGCCAAATGGGGCATTGTACTCTATGATTGGCCTAATGAGGGAAGAATAGAGGGAGACAGTGACCTCTTTCTTCTTGGATGCAAAACTCTTAGTAATGAGATGTGTCACATAGAAGGACTCTGACCACAGTGGCAATGTGGTGGTCAAAAGAGAGGTTGCTGTTAACCTGTGTTCCCAGATCTCTTATAACGTTTTCTGTGTTCAGTGGACTACCATTGATGTGGGAATTCATGGGAACTGGGTTTTTCCCAAAGGGGATGACAACACATTTTTTGGCACTGAGCTTAAGGTCATGGTTCTGAAACCAGTCGTTGGTCTCAGTGAGGCCTTTCTGTAGGATGTCAACATCACTTGGGAGGGTGGCCTAATGGTTAAGGTGTTTGCCTTACAAACACAAGGTACAGGGTTTGAGTACAAAGGTATAATGGCTTAGGGCTAAAAATGGCTTGCAAGGGCAGTTAGCCTAGTACTAACCTATGAACCTATGAACCTATGAACTTGGGGAGTTAATAATAGCTCCCAACTTGCAATCGTCTGTGAACTTTGTCAGCCAGGGTCCCTTCATGTTGGCCTTGACTTCAGAGAAGTAGATACCAAACAGGAGAGGACCCAGGACTGAACCCTGTGGGACTCCACTCATGACTGGTCAGCAGTCTGACTCAAAGTCAGCTACTTTCACACTGTGGGTTCTATCTGTGAGCCAGTTTGCAACCCATCTAGTGATATAGGGTTTGATGCCTAGCTTAGTGAGTTTTTCTATGATTCCTGAGTGGGGAATGGTATCAAAGGCCTTGGGCAGATCAAGGTAGGCTATATGAACCACCTTGCCTTCATCCACAGCTCTAGTGACTAACTCAAAGAAGTTAACCAAGTTGAGCAGGCATGATCTACCCTTCACAAAACCAAACTGTGTGGGACTATACTGAACATTCACAAACAGGTGATTGCTATAAGCAAAGCTTGTTATGGAATTTGCAAAAACAGTTGACAATGGCTTTTTCCTGACATACTGACACCTGCCCTGTGAGCACGTACTGATTGAATGGTAATGGCAAACACTACCTGTATGACCAAAGCAAATGTTATGTAAGGGTTGGATGCACATTGTCTGTCAAACTAAGAACCAAAGCAAGTATCAAACCAACTCAATAAAATAACAAACACTTGCAGTACTGCACGATCAACAACAGTCACTTTCCAAGAACACTTTCTTAATGAAGTTTAGCACTTTTGTTCCTTAATTTTATGGAACTTCGCCAAAACTACACTTCACGATTAAAAACTGGCAAAATAATGAATATTAAAACTCATGTGATAGAGTCAACCAATTACAACTACAATTCAATTAAATAATTAAAATCTCAATTAAGCATCATAATACTTTAATTTTAAAACTGAATTTATAGAGCAGGTTTCATTCAACCCATGAAAACTAGCAGCATTCAATCTAGGCTACTATTTTAATTCATTTTTCCACATGTTCATCCAATATAAAACCCCTGAGATTACTTTTTACCTGCTCAATAATTAAAATAACAAAAGAGTGCATCTTATGGACTTCAATATGTTTAAACAAAGCATTGGTGATTTTACCATTCTGGATGTCAAGTTAATGGTTATAAATGTGATCTTTCAGTTTTCTAGACGTTTTTCCCCACATAAAATGCTGGACATAAATGACACTTTGCTAAATAAACCACATGTTTAGAGTTACATGAAAAAATGTCCATTAATTCTGAATAATTCACCTCTAATCTGAAAACTGTCACATAACATGATATTTGAACATTGGGAACAGCAGCTGCATCTAAACATGCCATTCACCCGCTTCACATTTCGAACAGTTCTACCCTTATTCTGTTCTAAATAGTTCTTAAACAATCTATCTTTTTTGTATATTATACAGGGTTTATCACCTACTCTTTCTATTATATTCTTATCTCTTGTAAAAAGACCACAGTTTTATTTAGAATATTCACAAAGGCTCTACTGTCAAGTGTATAAGTACTAATAAACAATTTATTGCTCTCATATATAGATTTACTACTTGAAAATTCCAAGGAGTTATTAACATTTGAATTATCTGAGCCCAGTACTGGAAAATAAATGCCATTCCTTCTTTTAGTTACAACTTTATCTCTAATTTCAGAAACAGAGCTCACTGGATAACCCCTTTTGTAAAACATATCAACTAAAATGTCACATTCTTTATAGAAAACCTCTGTATCAGAAATCATTCTGGCTAATCAGACCAGTTGTCCTTTTACAACCACCTTCTCTTGATACTTAGGATGCCAGCTATTAAAATGTAAAATAAATTAGAAAATGTGGTGTTTGTATGGATACTTGACCAATATCTTTTTCAGAATCTTTTTTCAACTCAATGTCTAAATAGTCAAATTTCTCCTTACTGTAATTACGGGTAATTTTTAAAAATTCCACTGTATTATTAATATATTTAATAAATTCTTCTACCTTACTAGGGGTATAAACCCATAAAATAAATAAGTTGTCTAGAAACCTAGTACATAACACCCAGGAATTATTAAATTCACTATAGAATACATAATGAAATTCCCAGTGTGCCATAACTAAATTTGCGAAGACTGGGGAGCAGCTGTTCCCATAGCAAGTCCAGTTTGATCTTCAAAATAAATAAAATTATTTTTAATACTACTTCCATTAACACTGTGATAGCATTAAGTTTATCTGGATGTAAATCAACATGTCCAAAAACATATTCTTCAAGTCATTGTATACCCACATCATGTGGTATCACTGAATATAGATTTTGCACATCAATGGTAGCAAACATTGCATCAGCCAGGAACTGTAACTCATTCATCTTGCTTAAAAAGTGCCAGGAGTCTTTATAATTATGAATTAATTTATCCATACCAACTTTAAAATTTTTATCCAAAAATTTTGCAATATAAAAGGTCTTGGACCTTGTAGCATCAGCAATAGGTCTAAACGATGGATTCGCCAGGCACTTATGAATCTCTGGGATGCCAAAAATACCAGCTATAACTGGTTTGCCATTTTTCATAAAATCAAACTAATTTTTTGTGAGTTGGTCCTGCATTAACATGTCCTCCAGTAAAATATCCACTCTAGAAAAAGCAATGTTAATTTAATTGTGGGATACTTGTACGTATGATTCATCAATTAATAAAGCATTCATCCATCCCTTATATTTCTCACTATTCATTATGACCAGCCACCCCCCCTTGCCTGGTTTCATAACCGTGATGTTTTTATCATCACAAATTTCTTTAAACAACTTTGCTCCCCCACCATACAAATTATATTTCTCCTCACTTGCTTGATTCAGGATTTTCCTAATGTGTAATTCACAAATTCTCCAAAACTGTTGTAAATTATGATTTAGCTGGGGTTAAATAGGCTAGTTCTATGCAGGGCATTGTTATATTCTTTTAAATTGTTAGCAGAAAACCATAAAGCTAAATTGAGTTTGTAAGCGAACAATTTTAAATCCATTAAGACTTCTATTATACTGGATCTTCTCAAAAGTTCCCGATGAAATTCAAAACCTTTTATGATCCCATTAGGAAATCTCCATAAATGAAGTTCCTTAGGGACCTGATTCAATTCTATACCTTTTAACAAATTACTATTCTCCAGCTCAAGTTTTTTGCATTTTAATAATTTATTTTCAAAAAAAGACAACTGGTCCTGTAAAGATTCAAACTGCTCAACAGGGGTATCATTCCTGAAGTCAAACCAAATTTGTTTCCATTCTTTAAGCCTCATACTATTAATATTATTATTATCATTGGATTCAATAGTATTCCTTTTCATAAAAATGTGAGGAAATGGTTGTGTGAGGAGAACTTTTGAGTCTATTTGACAGAGCTGGCTGTGATATTATGAGATTAAATGGTCAAATGTAACAGCCTTCAGCTAGATCAACACTCTAATGAAATTGACATTTTAAATAGGTCAATTCATGAGAACCTGATATTTGTTAATTTTAGTACCAGCTATTATAACATTTCCTCCAGCATTGATAAAACTTATTCATCAATTTTGCAACTGAAAATGATAAAACTTAAAACAGACTCTGATGATTATATGAATGGTAAAGTTTATCCTGCCCCACCTGGTTCCCATAGTAATTGTTTGATTGATGGAGATAACTGACCAATAGGAAGAGAGCATGATATGACCTCATTAAATTCATATTTAATAATCTAATTCTGGCACTGGAAGTTCTGATGTTATTCAACTTTTACTTAATACCATGTTGGACATTCAAAAAACCTTAACAAAATTGGTACCCATGAACAGAAGACCTGAAGAGGTGGCTAGCAGTTCTGAAGACGATAGAGAGACAGTTATCAAATGTGCCAGAATGCAGAGACCAGTATCACAGGTAATCAATCATGAACAAGAACATGAAACTATCCAATATGCAGATGTTGCTTCAGCTCTTAATAACAGACAAGATCAATTTTTTTTAATTCTAGCTTTAACACCATGTCTAGAATTAATAATGAATATAAAGAATCCTGTGATAAAATGTTCAAACTGTTGAAAAATATAGAAGTTTGGACTTGGAGAATAAATATCTGGAGAGATGTCTTGAACTGAAAATAGTACCTAAAGGACTGAGATTTTTCAAATGCCCTAATGGAATCAATGTTACTCTTTTTATATTGTTCTGGTTGATTTTTTCAACCAGGTTGGCCTAAAACTGCTAACATTGTTAACAGACAATAATAAAAAGATTATGGATAATCTAAGAGCTGATATTATGAAATTAGATCAGCAGTTATATACTCAAAGCACTGAAGAAATATAAAAAGAATCCAGGCCACCATTTTGAGGCAACAATAAACTTTTATATCACAACCACAAATACAAAGATGAGCGCTTTCCTCTGAAAACTAGACTTCATCAGATCTGATGAAGTCTAGTTTTCAGACGAAAGCACTCATCTTGTTGCCGTTTATTTTGAGACTTTTATATACTCAAAGCAGTAAGAATGCTTATTACTCTGCTTGTCTTCATGATATTGAACAACATGAACAAGCTATTATTACACGTAAACATAATAAATTAGTGAGGGATATAACTGCTTTTGAAAATTCAATAGCTTATTCTCACTTTATGGTTAAAAATAAAAACAATGACAAGAAGAGTTTTGTTTTGAACAGTAATTTTTGTTTAATTGCTTCTATCAGTAAAACAATGACTAACAATTCTCTTAACCAATCAGCTACGACAATTCCATGGGAGTGGAATATACAGAGTAGTTCCTGTGACAATTCTATAAGTACATCCAGTACTTCAAATAAAGCTAGTCTAACATTAGCTGAACTGAGGGAAACTGATAATTGCTTCGTTAATCATGAAGGGATACTTAATGAAACAAATGGTGCTAAGCCTAAAACTTTTTTATTTCAAACCGAGAAGAGAGGGGTGAAAACAAGAGCCATAAGAACCAGTGAGTCAACACTTTCTGGATCATCAATGGACAATTGAATAGAAATGGTAATGACAACACTTGCATTTTTAATTTATCTCATTTTCATTTAACTCTATTGCATATTACGGTGTTGTCTCTTGGACTTAATTTTGTGCCCACAAGAAGGGCGGACTCTGTACGAACTTTGTTGGAACTGAAACAATATACTACAAAGTTAAATTTGAATTTTTTATTATATAATGTGCAAACCAGTGTTTCCAAGTTTGTAAAACCTTCTTGTTTTAATCCGACCCTGTTAAATACATTGAAAGTGTTTGAAGGCACCTGTGAGACTGAAATTAGAGCTGTATTAGCAAAAAGTAAACATTACAAATATATTAATATGACAACTGATGAAAGAAAATGTTTGATGGAAATACAAAATAATCAGAAACTCAGAATAATGAAAAGTGACAAGGCAGGGGGGACTAGTAGTAATGAATACTGACCAATATGTACACAGTATGTTAAACATGTTAAGTAATACGGAAAAATATCAGCAGAATAGTTTAGCTGAAATACAAAGAAAATTTAAAGAAATACATGTTTTTATATGACAATCTTATGAATAAACAGTTAAACTTTAATATTTATAATTTCTGTGTGATAGAGAAACCTACTATGGGGACCTTGTTTGGAATACCAAAAATCCACAAGGACCAAAAAAAAAAAACCCTGTCAACCTATACTCTATTCTCCTAACTATATTACTGAAGGAATTGCCTTAGTGTTAGATGCTGTTTTGAATCCTGTAACACAAAGACTTAAATCATATATTAAAGATTTGTTGCACTTCTTGGATAAGTTGAGAATATTTCTCACTAGTTTTGATTTTAAAAGTGACAAACATATCATTTTGACAATAGATGTTATGTCACTTTTTATTTCAATACCACATGAATTAGGTATAGAATATGTGAGAAATTTTCTAAATAAGTTTATCACCATCCCTAATCAACAGGTTAACTTATATTGTGAAATGCTGGATGTTTTATTGGACAACAATTTTTTTATGTTTGATAGTAAATATTTTAAACAGCTGAAAGGTGTAGCAATGGGATCTTCCGCCTCAACATCTTTTGCTAATATTGTGATGGGATGGTGGGAATGTACCGTATTGAAAGAAGTCTGTGAAATATTTAAGTGTGTTATTACAATAGATTTGTGGATGATTTGTTTTTTACTGTAGAAGGTGATAATAATACAGTAATAAGTTTTGTGAATATGATTAATGGTAATTTCTGAGGTTCACTTTGGGAGACAAAGGAACAAACGTGAACTTTTTAGATGTTAATTTGTATTTGAATGGAACAAATAATGTATTTGAAAGTAAAATACATCGTAAGGAGACATTTGTAAATAGTTACCTACATAATAAAAGTAATCATCCACTGTTTATGAGAAAAAATATACCTAAAGGTCAATTAATAAGGTGTAGTCGGATGGCAAGTAATGATGAAGTTGCAAAAGATGAATTTACAAATATTTGTGGGATGTTTATTGCAAGAGGGTATAATAAAAGTGAACTTAGTAAATTAGCAGATTAAATTTATAGTAAAAGATATGAGAGATACCCCTATATTAAAGGCATCATTTAGAGCTAATGTAACAACTTGGGGAGTAAATAACATCATAGAGTCACTTGCAATTTGGAAATATCAGTAGATAGTAAAGAAATGAGGACAATAATAGAAAATGACTGGAAGATTTTTAGAAGGAAATAAATACTTGTTTGAGGTTGTAGATAGTAATTCCAGTTTTGTTTATATTAATAATTATAATTTGAATAAATAGTTTAAAAGGGATTATACTAAGAACACATCAAATATCCTGTACACGCAGAAAAAGCAAGGTATGTACAAATGTGGATGCTGCAGGTACTGCAGATATATATTAGAAGGTCAATTTATTAATATATTAAGCTATCCCAGCACTATAAAAGTACCAGGACATGCCACCTGTAAAACAAAAGGGGTGGTATATGTTATTTTGTGCAGTGGATGTTCTAGATTTTATGTAGGAATGATTACTAGATCATTATATGAAAGGATGAGAGAGCATTATTATAATATCAAAAATAGAGATCAAAAAAGCACTTTATATAGGCACACAGTCAAGTGCAGGACATATTAAAAAAAATATTTTTTCAATTTTGGAAATAGTTAAGTTAGATGCAAGGGGAGGTGATTTTAAGAATTTTTTAGAACAAAGAGAAACCTGGTGGCAGATACAACTTCAGGCAGATAAAACACCAGGACAGAATGAAGTTATTAATATCAAATGTTTTTTGAAATATAGGAAATTGTATGTAAATAAATAATGTTTTTTATAGGCTTAAAATTGAGTTCCAACTGTGGCGACCCATAACCGGGAAAAGCCGAAAGAAGAAGAAGAAGAAGATGTTAAATTTTACTGTGGCACTTTAAATGGAAAGTGGTTAATGGTGTGATGTAATGAAGCATTAATGAGTATGTATATATAAATATGGAAGTTTTTAAGTGCTGTTTTTAGTTCTGAAAAAGTCGCAAGATGAAAGTGGTGAAAATAAAGTATACGCTAAAGAAGTTTGGTTATTGTTTCATTCCTTGTGCCATCATCAGTATTTTGGTTTTGTTTGTGGTTATTATACTGGTTGAAGTGTTCCTATGGTTCAAAACAACACTAAGCCAGTTACTAATTATAATTACAATACAAATCTCTTTGGTCAAGTAGCCTTCCAATGTCCCTGCTTAGATATAAGTACTGCATTTTCAAAATGTCTCTCCATATCCTATGAAGCCCCACATTCATCTCCTACAAGTTCATTAAACTTACCCATAAACCTTAAACCTTAAAACAATCTCACAAAACTATTTTGAATTATTCCAAAACCAACCATTTATTGACACAAAATATTACAATTCTGTCTCCAAATTAGTGTTACCTAATAACTTTCTACAAAACCTTGTTCCCTTATAGTGTTCTGTATCCCATCCTATCACTTCCATTAGTATCCAAAACAATGATAATATGATCTGACTGTGACAACCACTGGATAACCAGATCTTCTACCTCTGTCTCATTTAAATCTAAACCTAGTTAATAGAAGAACATGTTACCCATGTAGAAAGTATAATTATTTGTTTAAGTTTGTATACTGAAGTAGAGCCCTGAGTAAATCTGATCATTTGTAGACTTAGCCCAGGTTACAGACATGATAACAACAGTAAAGTAACATTAACTAAATAATGCAGTACAGTGATATAATATAACACAGATGTAAAATAAATATGCACATATTTTCAAGGAGATTTTAAAAAGGAGGATCAGGAGTATGCAATGCATAATATATGTGCTAATAGGTGAGGTAAATGTGGTCCAGCCAAAATAATGGACATAGTATATACAAGTATATAGGGAAATTTAGCAGTGAAGAGAGTAGAAATTGTAGAAAACTGAGAGCATCAATAGGAAATCTAATAGGGGAAGTGGATATTAGATACAGGATAAGGAATGGATAGTAAAGATGGACAAGCAGTGGGTATGAATTTATAAGTTGGAGACATTAAGAGATCAATCAGCCAATGTGTTCTGAGAAGAATATAATAGTGCAACCATGGGAGTTAGGTGACACGGATTGTATTGTGACTTCTGAACTGTTTGAAGTCTCTGATTTCAATAAATTCAGGTGGCAAAGATTGCCACAGTTTAGAGGCAAGAACAGAGAGGCTGTGGTCTGTGGAATGAAGTTTAGCGTATGACGTTATAAGAGAGTGCTGTTAGTGGGTTGGCATCTTAAGTTGTAGTATGGGTTGGATAAATTTAGTTTAATAGTTATGGGGGGATATTGTGTCATGACATAAGAGTTTGAAGACAGGGGAGTCAGGAAGAAGGCTGCTCTTCCTTAAATAGGAAGCCAGTTTGCCTTTTCCAAAAAGTTGCAATGATATTTATACCAAGAGTAGTTGGTAAAGAAATAACAGACTTTATTAGAAAGATATTATAAGGTGGTAGTGTTTTTTGTAAGGTAGTGACGAATAAAGGTGTTTCATATTCTAGTTGTGGAAACAGGACACCAGAAATGAGACATCTTTTGGGCCCAGAATAGAAGGTAGTTAACTTTGATTCTGACTTCCTAAATGTTATTGGAAGCTGAGATACTAGTCAAGTCAAATGCCAAGGTATTTAAATTATGTAGAGGATTCAGTTAGGTTTTTGCTGTCATCCTGGTCTTTGATATAGACAGGGCTACTGACTTTAGTGAGTCTTTTCTGTGTGCCAAACAGCAGGGACTTGTGATATTTAGGAGTGAGACATAGCTTTTTAGAACAAAGCCAACTGTCTAGTAGCAGAAGGTCAGTTTGAAGTTGATTTTGGATAATGTTGTGAGAAGGGCTGGGTCTATAAATAACCATGTCAGCAGTGTAAAGGAGAAGTTGTAGATGTGGTAGGTCAAGAGGCATTTTATTTATAAAAATGGAGAAAAGTATTGGTATAAGAAATGATCCTTGAGGAATTCCTGAAAGAATGAAGGCTGTATCTGATAAGGCAGGCCCAATTTTAACTATGAAAGTTCAGTTGGTTAGGAAATCTTTGAAGCCTTGTGTAGATTCAGAACTTACACTGATATTTTATAAGTGGGATAATAGGCTAGAGTGGTCAACCAGTTCAGAGGCCCAGGTAATGTTAATGAATACTGCCTCGGTAAGGTTACCTTTATCCTTGTTAGTGAGGATGTCATCAGTGAGTGTCCTAAGAACAGTCATTTTATATCTACCTGCCCAAAAGCCATGCTGCTTCTGAGAAACTAAGTGATATTTGTCAAGGTGAGTGGCAAGCTGGTTCAAGGATTTTACCAAGGATAGAAAGTATTGAGACCAAATGGAATTGCAAGGCTGAGGAGGTGTTTATAATCTTCTGGTACAGATCTGACAAAGGCTGATTTCCACATAGAGGGCATGGTACTGCTTGTGAGACTAAAGCTGTAGATGTGTTTTAGTAGGATGACTATGAAATTTCTACTGTCATAGATAAAAAAACAAGGGAAGAGGTTATCAGACACAGAGTCTATGGGAATCTATTCTAGCAGAGGCACAATTTGTTGCTTGTAATTTTTGGAAAAGAAAAAGGGATATTTGAGGTGAATTTGTGTGGAACAGGATGCAATATTCTGCTTTGTGGGAAGACTGGAAAAGTCTTTGAGAAAATCAGCAGGTGAGTGGTTTCCAGTGCAGCAAGGAATGTGGTCAAGAGAGGAGAGTTCCCCAGGTGGATTTCTATCTAGATGTTATTTACCTTATACCAGCACTGTTTGCGGAGTGAAGGAGAGTGATTTGTTTTGATATGAGGTACTTAGCTTTAAACCTGAGTATGGCATGTTTAGTAATATTCCGTAACTTAGTGTATTGTTCCGTTGTTCCCTTGAGTTAGTGGTAGGGTAATTTTTCCAGAATTTCCAAGCTTTGTCACATAAATGCATTAGAATCCTCAGCTTCTTTGAGAGACAGCCAGTCTTGTTATGTTTAAATAGCCTAGAGATTATGGGAAAGTGTATGATTGAAGATATAGTAAAAGTTGTGAAAATAAGTTGGCTGCAGTGTTTGGATCAGTGAGGGTGAGAACTGGGGACCAGTTCATTGTTGCAAGATGGGCTTTCGGACTAGTTATTTTGTGGAGTTTTTAGTCTGTAAGAGATCATTTTAGGGGAATATTATATTTTTTAGATTTTATGTGTGAAATTGTAAAGGGCGGTGTTCACCGAAGGTGGGGAATGATTTATAATGCTTTGATGTATTGTTGGGATGAGAAGTAATAATAAAGTCAACAGGTGTGTGGTGCTTAGATTTAAAATTAAGTCTGGTAGGCATAGGCATAGTCATCATTTGAAGGTATTTGATTCTGGAAATTAGTTCTGAGATGTAAAGGTGCAGTATAGCTGAAATCTCCATGGATAAGTATGTGTTTGCCTGGAAGGCTATTGGTCAGGATGTTATTTATCAGAGGCGTGAATTTTGCCAGGAAAAGCCAGAGGAAGTAGATATGCAACTGCAGCAGAGAGATAATGGTAGGCCTTGGTTGCAAGTTTAGTAAGAATCCAGTTAGGTCTGTGGTCATTGGTGGGATTGGCTTGTGCCACTACAGACAGGCTGAGAGTTGATCTGTGACGAAGCATAACACGACCTCCAGTATGAAGACAAGGGAATCAGTGAGGTCATTATAGTCTTTGAAGAAATGGTTTAAGCTATGGTGGTCATTTCTGAGCCAAGATTCTGTAATGAAAAGAAGATCAAGGAACTTTGACGAAAGACAAAGGCAACTGATTCTTTTGAGCTTGTTGAGAATGCTTTTTGCATTAAGAAGTTCACAGGACAGAGAATTTGACTTTAGAGCGTATGGGTGATTTTGCCTGAAATGGCTGGGGTGCTGGTAGTGGTTGGCTCATTGTAGTTGGATAAAGTAACACTGGGAGGAGAACTAGATGATTTGCGCAATACTGAAAGTGTGACGGGATGCTGGAATTGGAGAGAGTAGCCTACTGAGTATTTGTGTGCCTCTTGTTGAGGCAGTAGAAGTGGGACAGGCTTGCATTTACTAGTAACTAGTGCTGACATAAAATAGTGGTAAAGTGCACTGCTATATGTCTCAGTAAAAGGGTGGCTGAAAATAGAAATTGAAAAAAAAAATAAGGAAAGATATTATACATGGAGTAATGCCAGGTATTAAATGGTTTTAAAAAAGGAGTTTGGGTTATTGTTACATTAGTAGTGTTTGGTGAACTGTAGCAGGTGAGTGGTTGTTGGTCATAATTATGATATTTTTTTCTGCTTATAATCTTTCAAGTGATATTATAGTTGTTTGATGTATCTTAAAACTCATCTCTTTAAGAGGGTGGAGTTTTTATAGGAACAGTGGACATGGAGAAGAGAGTGTAAATTTGTTGGTTTGGGGTGGCAGGAAAATTGAGGGTGCAAGGTGAGTGAAATGGGAAATACTGCCCAGTAATGAGGAAATAGGTTCATAGGATCATAGAAGGTTACTAGGCTAATGACACCAGAGCCCTTACAAGCCTAGCCATATTTATCTCGGGTTGCCCCAGTTGTCAGTGGTTAGGTGAGTGAAGTTCACAGATGTATGGTGGTTAATACTGACATCTTCTGTTCAGGAAGGACATGGGCACCACCCCAGGAGTGAATTTGTGGTCACCCATCCATTGATCTAGGTTGCATTTGAAGAGGGTCAGGGAGGGGCTCTGTTTCACATGAACTGGAAGCTTGTTCCAGAGAAGTGGTAATCTCTGGGAAATGTATCTGCCTCTCCAGCATGACCTGTTCATGTTAGAGGCTGGTTAAGATCCCTGGAGTGAGTGATCCTCGTGCAGTTTGATTTATGAATGTGTAGGTGTAGCATTTCCATCACGGCCCTGTCAGAGACTGCCCTGTAAGCCAGGCACAGGTCACCCCTTAGCAAAATGTAGGAGAAAGAATACAGTGACAGGACTTTCAGTCTTTCCACATAAGACTTGTTTTGGGTACCATGTAATTTCTTGGTGAGAAACCACTGTGGTCACTCCAATTGTTGCAGGTGCCTGGTGAGGTATATGCAAAATGGAGCATTGCACTCAATTATATACTCAATTATTGGTCAAATGAAGGCCAAGTAAAATGGAATTATAACATCCTTAAATCTGGATGTGATGCCTTTACATAAAAGATGTGCCACATAGAAGAATTTCCTCACTATTGTGGATACATGATGGTCAAAGCTCATATTGCTATCAACCTAAGTACCTAGATCACATACTATGGGATCTACTCTTAAGGGCTGCTGTCTATAATGTAATTAGCAGATATGTCAGCTTTCCCATAGAGAATGATAATGCTTTTTTTTTGCATTTAGCTTTAATCCATGGCTTTAGTACCAATCATTTGTCTGCTTTAACCCTGCCTGTAGTATATTAACATAATTGTGGGACTCAATGATTTCTCCCAGTTTGCAATCATCAGCGAACTTGCTCAGCCACAGGCTTCTGAGAAATAAATTCTGAACAGCAAGTGGCCCAGCACGGAACCCTGTGGTACACCACTGGTGACTGGTCTTTTGTTAGAGGTGAAGTCGCCCACTTTGACAGTATGTGGCCTGTCGGTGAGCCATTTGGCTACCCATCTGTTAATGTAGGGATTCATTCTCAAGTGGGAGAGTTTCTCTATAATACCTGAGTGGAGGGTTGTATCAAATGCCTTGGCTAGGTCAAGGTGGGCAGTCTTTCTCTTGTCTAGGATCTTGGTGACTTTCTCGAAGAAGTCAGCCATGTTTAACAGGCATGATCTACCTTTAATTAATCTGAACTGGGTTGGATCCAGAGTTTGGAGATTACCTATGTCCTTGTTAATAAGGTCCATAATGATTCTTTCTATGACCTTGCAGATGAGGTTAGTCAAGCATATGGGCCTATAATTTCCAGAATTGGTTGATGGTCCCCCTTTTTGCAGAAGGATTACTGTTGCTGTTCTCCATTCTGCTGGAACATAGCCAGTTTGCAGGCTGTGGTTAAACAGGGATCCAAGTGGTTCTACTAGGTCACTTTTTAAGTTGTTTAAAAGGCAACCTGGGATGTTGTCTGATCCCATTGATGCTGGGTTTTTGGCCTTGGAGAGCCCCAAGATGACCTGCACTCTTCAGATAATAGGCTGAGGAATGGTGGCAGGTATACTTTGGGGGATGACTCAAGGGGATGGGTGGGTGAAGTTTGCTCCAAATCTGAAAGCCAGCAGGTTGGCTATTATGTCCAGTTGAATATGGGTGGTGTCGTCCACAACCAGTTCAGTATATAGCTAGGTATTCCCTTTTAGATTCTGGATGTAGTTAAAGAATGCCTTGTGATTATCCTTAGCTAGGGAGGCTATTTTTACTTCATAATTAGCTTTGGAGGACTTGAAAAGTTCTCTGATTTGTTTGCTTAAGCTAGAGAGGGATTTCTTACTCTGCTAATCCAGTTCCCTCTTATTTTCGGACATTAGTTTCTTTCGCTTGTTGTATAGCTTGTTTATACTAGGGGTCCACCAGGGTGGCTTGTTTTTACAGCAAGACCTGATTGTAATCTGATCAGGTAGAGACGATTCTATAAAACTGCTTAAGTGATTCTACAAGGCATTGCTGTACACCTCTGCATAGTAGCCCATGTTATCTGTGTTCAAGGGGACTTTGAAACATCTTAGACCATCACTTAGTACGAAGCAATTTGTCTTTGAAAAATTCTAAAGTAATTTTGAGCTTGATGGGGTATCTGGTCTTATAATTACATCAAACAAGACAGATTTATGGTCTGATCTTACCAGGGAGGACATCACATGGGATACAATGTTATCCTATGTTAGTGAGTACTATATCTAGGACATTTGAACTTTTTGAGTGTGCTGACTAGCTGTTCCAGATCATTTGTACTGACAAAATCCAAGATCCTCTGAGCCAGCATGCTTGCAGTCATGTACGTTTCCCAGTCAACAGCAGGATAATTAAATTCATCCATGAATAAGATGTTGGGCTGTATAGCAGGTGACTCCAATAAGTCCAGGTATGTAGTATGCTTTTCCTGTTTCATGGTGGGGGGACCTATAGCTAGCTATGATGTCATAGAGGGCTTTGCCTATAGTTAGTTGGACATGGAGTAGGTCAAGAGAGTCCTACTGCTTGACCAGTCTAGAGGTGTACTTATCATTAATGAAGATGGATACACCTCCTCCTTTGGTTCTTTCTTGCTCAGTTTGTCGTCTGAATGTATGGAAGGCATTGTAGCCCTGTACAGCCGGTGTGCTTTCTGTGCCTTTGAACCATGTCTTGATGACTGCACAGATGTCAGCATCTTTCCAAGTAAGGACTAATCCATATGTTTATTATAGGGTTTGAAATCAAATACAACTCTGCATTACGTTTACAAAAATGGCATAAAAATTAAGAAAGTGTGAAAGTAATTAGAACATATCACAATTAGTTCGATATGTTAGTTCAAAATGTCCAGCTGTGTTTCGATAGCCATACAGTCAGTTGTCTGATGATGAAAGTCAGTGAAAATGGTTTGCCAGTTCTTGTCTCAGTGCACCTTCTTCGCCATAAAAGAAGCAGGACTGAGACCAAAACCAAGTCAGTTGTGTTGATAATGTCAGTCCAAAGTGAGAGGATTTTGATATGTTGGGAGGTTGGTTGTTTTGACACTGCCTAAAAAAGGCACAACTGGGGTGACTAATGCTTTTGTCAGTATCCAGAAGGCCAGAGGAGAGAAGTACAGACCATCTCTGGAAAAGCAGCATGGCCTGTCAACCAAGCTTCCCAGGCTGACAGACAGTGAATCCCCTTGGATTTGACACCAGAAGCTAAGCCAATTGTTAAAGTCAATCATGTTTTGTTTGTATTGTGGCATCATCCTTGGAGAAAGCAGAATGCTGCTTAAGGCTAGGCTTATACCTGCCTGCGACACACATTATGAGAGCTCAGTCATGTCTCTCTTCATATAGTGCAGTGAGGTATGTCTGAAGTCATTCACCCCCACATAGACTATGAGATGGATCCAGGCACCTAACAGGCAGCTAACTGTAACCCGCATCTTATCCAGCCTGGTGAGTGGAACATCCGTGTGTCTCACAATGGAGTCACCTATGACCAATACATTTTGTTTTGTGGTGTTATGCTTCATGGACTTATTTTTGAGACACTGATATGTGTGTGTGTGTTATTATTTGTTGTGGTTGTTTTCTGCACTGTTAATTGTGTAAGTGGTTTCTGTTTGGGAGGCCACCTTTTATTAAGTCAGTAGTGAGGACCTCCATAAATGTGGGTTTATGTGTTGTGTCCTTGTTTAGAGTGGGAAGTGTGTGTGTGCTGATAACCTGTTTGACATTTGATTTGTCCTTATGCGAGAGTCTTGCCTTCAATTTCATAGTGTAACTACATCTCTCAAATAAAGTATTTGTTTGTTTCAGGAGTAAGTGATTGTCAGTATACATGAGACAATTGCTACATTGTTTCAGGATGCCCATGTCTATCAGGCTGGCCAGAGAGATGATAGGAAACTGCCCATCCATGATAACAGGCTCTTATGGTGTGTTTTATTAGGGAAGGGAATGGGTTAATTTGACAGGACTGTGCTTGTAGCACTGAGACTACAAGAGGGACCTATACTTGTTGTAGGCTAAGGATGATCAATAAGGCAACGTTGCTCAGTGTTTAACTGAGTTGCTCCTAGAGCAGCAGAAGAACTTGGAAGGGTTTCACTGACAGCTGTTTAGTAAAAAACTGAGCTTCTAGGCTTTTGCATCTGTACAGCGCACTGCTAACCACCTCTGAGCGAAGAGCAGCACCTCAAAAATGCAAGGCTTAAATATGAGCAAAGAGAAACAATTTCTAAGCTAACTACCAATCAGGAAATCACACAATAAGCTTTCCACCAGAAATCTCCAACTTATACAGGTTAGATCAGCACACTCCTCCACAAGGGTGCAGGAAAACACCTTCATAATACAGAATAGCTGGTTTGGAGTCCAGGTGTAACAAGGCCACACAAACTACCTACAACAGTCCTACAGCTAACAGATACAATGTAATGCAATGCAATTAAATACTTAATGCAGCAGCAGACAGTGCAGTTTTTTTTTTTTTTTTGAAAACTGCTAAAGTACAGTCATAGAATCAATTAGTTTAAACGTGCAGATCAACAAAAAAGAGTGAGTGGTGAGCTGGGCATGAGGTGAAAAATGAATAATGATTTGAGTCAGAAACCATTTCATTAAACAGCAGTAAACTAAATGCCCAAGAAGAGCTGTAATGTAAGAGCATTTTAAATCAGGCAGACCATTACATGAGTCATGCAGCCTTGTTACAGAAGATATTTAGGGACTGGGAGGGGGCAGTTCCCACTTTACAAACAAGCAGGACATCAAGTATCTTACAAATTTTAGAACAAATTAACTGGAAAGGTCAAAAGACGAGTTGCCACAATTGTACAGCTATTATCTAGGCAGCTGTGTGTGGAATGGCTATTGTGTGTTAACGCTTTGGCAAAGAGATCTCAGTAAAGTGTAACTCCAGGACAATTCATCTTAGATAAGGACAGGGGCTTCAAGACCAAATGATCCTTGTGTTTATATTGCTCATCATGTGAAGACCGAAGGTGTAAAGAGAGAAGCATTCTACTTAACACCACGGTTTCTCATCAGAAAAAAATATATTGTGGGCGGGCAGAAAAATAAACTGCTTCCGAGTCCTCACTTATCGTGTTAACCTATAAAGGGACCTGATGCTGAAAAGAAGAATGTTCCTATTGCTGCTAAAATCAATATCTGTAAAACATTGTTTTATTAAACATTGGCAGACCATGAGAGCTCTGATTACCCATCATATGGATACATTTTCTAGCAATATTAAATAAGTGGATTTGTGAAAGACAGCAGTTCTGATTGAGAGCTGGAAACTTCAGCTGTGATCACAGGGGGGAGTGAAAAAAGGGAGTCCTTGAAGGACATAGGACTCATTCTCTTTGATTTTGTCCACTGCTTCCTTTAATGTTAAGAGCACTTATTAACATTTTATTTATTCATGCATATAGATGCTTACAACTACATGTTGAACAGTAAATAATACAATAAAAAAATCATAGTAAAAAAACAGCTGAAAACTGCCTAATGTAGTGAAAATAATATAGAAGATCACGACTGGCTCACTGATCATAGCCCACTTATTATATGTTCGAGACACAGATGCCAAGAAATTCGCTCTTGAGGTGAATCTTGGCGTCCATGTCGAGAACACATAATACGGGCTTATGATCAGTGAGAGGATCATAATTCTTTGTAGTACATGCAGCTTTATCTGTTCCATGTACTATTATTTACTGCGGAAAAATTATGCTAAGTGATTTGCTGGCTTTTAAAACCATAAACCACTTAGCGGATGCTGCAGAAAGGTAGTGTAACTCTGTCTGATACGTTTACACTTAACCTTTAATGACTCTACTGTCGAGATTTTCGCAGAACATCCAGATTATCACTTCATATTTCTGGTTTGTTCCTCATAAAATCTTTGGTTTTCAAACAAACTACTGAGGACTGAAGTCATTAAATAATGACATACATTTGCGTTTCAGAGTTCATATCCTTCATATTATGCAAGGGAACACACCCTGTTATTGTAGCAACTTTCCAAGTTTTTTTTTTTTTTTTACAGGAAATTAGAGACAAGTTAAGGCTACAGACAGCAGGCAGAAACAAATATTTTGCTCTACTGCTGTCATTTGGTAGTCAGTACATGCAGATGTGTTGCCAAGTGGTCGATCCACCGTTAACAACATAAGCATGGGGTGCTTAACAATTGTTAACATCAGGTGGAGTGCCACTCTGGTGCTTAACAGGTTTGTCTTTTTCTGAATATCAAAGCATAATCAACGTGCTCCATGCACTACAAATAATTAAAATATCAAAATAAATTGTGAAAAGTAGATGAAAAATTTCTGAATGCCCTCTTAAATACTGTACATCATATTTAAGGACCTCCAAAGGAAGCCTTGATGTTGCATGTCCAACTTAGCAAAGGTTGACGATTACAAAGGTCTAGAGCAAGAGAGGTGAAGGATAGTACCAGACCATCACCTGATGACCTGAAACCCGTTGCCAGGACAGCTCTTTAAATAAATAAGACCCAGATTGTGTGTAGGGCTTGGAAAGTAAGTACAAGGATCTTAAGTACACACCTGGCAGTGACTGGCAGCATTGGGCAATATAGCATGACCAATAAAGTCCAACCAAAGGCCTTGTCACGGAATGTTGTCCATGCTTCATCTGAGCCAGGGCGCCATCCATAAGGCAAAGGTGGAGAGCACTGCAGTAGTCAGGCAGGGAAGATACCAGTGATAGGTAACAATTGCTAAGTTCAAATATGAAATCAGATTCATGATCCAGGCTCTTAAGACAGAAATAAGATGACCTGAAAACACCTGAAACACGGTCCTTAAGAATCACTCTTTTTTTTTTTCAAGGATCATCTCCAGATCATGAAAACAAGAAGCACATTCCGATCTGTTCACTCCATAATTAAAAACAGATAATGTGATGGATGGAACACAAACCATCATCTCCTCAGTCTTAGCAGCCCTGAGTCTAAGGTAACTATGTGTCATCCTCAGAATGATGAACTCCAGCAGTCTAGCACAGTAGTAAAAGCTAGCATTGGCAGCTGAGAAAATGACAGGTATAGCTGGATGGTGTCAAGGCAGCACTGATAGTGAATACCTCTACCTTGAATGGAATCCTTAACTGGCAGTGTATGTACTGTAAACGTAAGTGGCACTATAGTCAAGCTCTGTGGTACATTACATGTCAGCAAATGGTTACTAGAGGAGTTACTCCCAGAAGCTACCTGTTAAGTGTGACACAAGAGATAACAGACAAACCAGTTAAGTATGATACAAGTTAAACCACAATTAGTCCTAAGTTGCTCAGTCAAGACACCATAATCCATGATTGTCAGTTCCACTGAGAGATGCACATTATTTTACCAAATACACTTTCCCAAACAGTACCCCTACACATGATAGGTAAAGGCACAAACACACACACACACACACACACACACACACACACACACACACACACACATACACACACACACACACACACACACACACACACACACACACACACACACACACACACACACACACACACACACACACACATGGTTTAAAGCCACAGAAAGTACCCCATTATTGCAAGGCTTCAGTACCTTCTACACACTTAGACCTGCAACTGCACAGGCAGAGATTATAGGTGGAGGTGTCTCGATCTACATCAGTAACAAGCATACCTCCAGGTTGGTTTAACAGAATGATGTGCTGGAGTTCCTCCTTGTCCAGATTACCATGAACAAAGTCCCATACCATATCCTAGCAAGCTACAGGTCACGCTCTATATCCTATGAAACCCATAGCTCATACCTAGATCTACTGAAGACTTACACCATTTAACCAAATACCATACTCATGAGGGACTTTAATTTTCCCTCAGTAAACTTGGAATCCTTCTTGACCACAGATTTGCAAGTGCAGAGATTCCTAGATTTTGTAAACACAAACACCCTGCACCAGTTAGTGCATATGCCTAACAGAGGTGCAAACATATTGGACCTGGTACTTACAAACATGGTAGTATGCTGCACCCCCCCCATGTTGATTCCTCTTTGGTAAGGTCAGATCACAAAGAAGGCTCCTTTGAAATAAACGTCTGTTGTGAAACCCCAGTAAAATCTGCCACAGTTAGGAAGTAGTCCAAGGCAAGATACCTTTTATTAAGTGACAGCCTGTCAAAATTTCAAGCCCCTCCAAACTGGCAGTGTATGTACTGTAAACATAAGTAGCACTACAGCCAAGCTCTGTGGTGCATTACATTTCACCAAATGGTTACTAGACGAGTTACTCCCAGAAGCAACCTGTTAAGTGTGACACAAAAGATAACAGGCAAACCAGTCAAGTATGATACAGGTTAAACCACAATTAGTCCTAAGTTGCTCAGTCAAGACACCAAAATCCATGATTGTCAGTTCCACTGAGAGATGCACATTATTTTACCAAATACACTTTCCCAAACAGTACCCCTACACAAGATAGGTAAAGGCACAAACACACACACACACACACACACACACACACACACACACACACACACACACACACATACACACACGGTTTAAAGCCACAGAAAGTACCCCATTATTGCAAGGCTTCAGTACCTTCTACACACTTAGACCTGCAACAGCACAGGCAGAGATTATAGGTGGAGGTGTCTCGATCTACATCAGTAACAAGCATACCTCCAGGTTGGTTTAACAGGATGATGTGCTGGAGTTCCTCCTTGTCCAGATTACAGTGAACAAAGTCTCATACCATATCCTAGCAAGCTACAGGTCACACTCTATATCCTATGAAACCCATAGCTCAAACCTAGATCTACTGAAGACATACACCATTTAACCAAATACCATACTCATGAGGGACTTTAATTTTCCCTCAGTAAACTTGGAATCTTTCTTGATCACAGATTTGCAAGTACAGAGATTTCTAGATTTTGTACACACAAATATCCTGGACCAGCTAGTTCATATGCCTAACAGAGTTACAAACATATTGGACCTGGTACTTGCAAACATGGGAGTATGCTGCACCCCCATCCCCCATGTTGAGTCCTCTCCGGTAAGGTCAGATCACAAAAAAAGGATTCTTCAAAATAAAAGTCAGTTGTGAAATCCCAGTAAAACCTGCCACAGTTAGGAACTAGTCCAAGGCAAGCTACCTTTTATTAAGTGACAGCCTGTCAAAGTTTTCAGCCCCTCCAAACCCAGATAACACAGTACCCTCTTCAGAATTCACAGAGGATCTGTACATCCATGTCAGTGATTGCATAGACAGATATGCCTACCAGAAGTAAGCTTAAAACTAACTTAAAAACAAACCACCCTGGTGGAATCAAAAATTAAACAGCTTGTGCAACAAAATAAAAAAGTCTAAGCAAAAACTAGGAAGTATAACACCAAAAATGATAAAAACTTTATCAACAAACTCAGTAGAAAACTAAGAGGACTAATTAAGTCCAACAAAGCAAATTTTGATGTAAATACATTATCTCAGGCCAAGGACAACCATAAAGCCTTCTTCAGCTATGTCCAAAACCTCAAAGGCAGCACACAACAGTGCTGAGCTGCTGGTAAATGCAACCATGTTCATGGGACTGAGAGATGTAGCAAATCTGGTTGACAAATTCAGCTTCAGCTTTACCCCCTCTCTCACCCCCAATCTACACCAGGAAACACCATCTAATGTAAACACTCCAGCTATCAGTAGGGTGCAGATCTTAAAGGCACTCTCTACGACCAAGAATACGGCTTTGATGGTCCCTGATCATATCCCAGGATGCCTCCTAAAAACTCTAATATGACCTGTAAGGGCCACTGGAGTCTCTGCTCAACCACAGCTCCTGAAAAGGCTTTGTGTCACTCCAATGGAGGACTGCAATGATCATACCTATACACAAGGGTGGACAATCCTTGGGAAGTACAGATTCATTAGTCTGACTAGACTCTTATGCAAAACCATGGAAAGAGTTATCATGGAAAGGATTAACAATGACAGAGGAAGCCTTAAGACACTGGACATAACCAAATTTGGTTTTGTTAAAGGCAGGTCATGCCCACTGAACCTGGTGGACGACTTTGAGAAGGCAATCGATGACAGCAAAATGGTGCATACCTTGACCTAACTATAAGGCATTTTATAGAATATCATACTCAGGTACTGTAGACAAACTCATGGAATTAGCCATAAATCCTTCTGTAACCTGATGAATATCCAGCTGGCTCACAGGTAGGATCTAGGAGGCTAGGAGGTCAGTCACCAGTGGAATCCTTCAGGGTTCTGTGCTTGGTCCACTCCTCTATGGCATCTACTTCTCAGAAGTCAAAGCCAAAACCAATGTCAAGTGCCTCTGGCTTACCAAGTTTGCAGATGATAGCAAGCTGGGAGCAATCATAGAAATTCCCCAAGAAAATAACATTTTTCAGAAAGGTCTAACACAGACAAATGATTGGCGACAAAGCCACAGAATCTACTTCATCAATAAAAACCCCCCACGAGTAGACGCAGTAATCAAGGATTTACAGACTCATGTAGATAGTAACCTGGCTTTTGACCAGCAAGATAGTAAGAAAATTATTCTATGTCACTCAAATTATAACTAAGGGTATAACATTTAGGTCCAGAGAAATTATCGTGTAACTATACTAATCCCTCATCAGACCCATCATTGAATACAATGCTCCCTTTGGTATGTACCTGACAAGACACATTCAGCAACTGGAAATTCCACAGCAGTTCCTCATAAAAAGAATACAGGGAGTAAGCAAAATACCCTAAACAGAGTTCCTCAAAGCCCTATCCCTATACTCTGTTTCCTACAGACTGCTGGGAGGTCATTTATGTCTGGCATACAAGGCATACTTGGATTCTGCCCTGATGTACCAATGCATATCTGCAAAATCAACAAGTAGTACAATTACTAGATCCAAGGATTTAATCTTTACTTGTGATTTAAACAGGATGCATTAGAGGGAGAGGTATGGATCTCAGACAATTCCCATTCTCTGGAATAGGCTTCCCATCCATTTCAAACAGAGTCCTTCCCTAAACTTCTTCAAGCATAACCTGGACCAGTGGATGGGAAATCGGAACTTCACCCATGGTCTGTCACCTAGGGCTCTGATGGACAGTGGCAGCAATTAAATCATGCCGTAACTAACATACACCCCTTAAAATGGATCCTTATTACTTTATCAAAAGAATACAAGACTGAAATTTACAAGAATGAGACGAGAAGATTGTAAGTTCAACATAATGAACTTTGACATTGCCGAAATTAGAAACCATGAAACACCAACTGCGCATGTCAAACAGCAGTAGGAGATTCTGAATGAAGATCATGGTACACAGACGAAAAACAGACAAAAAACAGCTACTGCATTTAAATACATAATTTAACAGTAAACTATACCTTTTTCAATGTTTTTGCAGGTGGCAAGGCCCCCCTACACTCCCCATGCAGTGGGCTGTGCCCCACACACCTCCTGTAAATTATATATACCAATGCTGAGATCACACTACAGTGGGGAAAAGGGTATATTTCCCACTCCTCACTGTATTGCGATCTACATTAAAAAGCATTGAAAAACATAAATTTCTGTATTAAAATTTAGTATTTAAATAGAGCAGCTGATTTCCATCTGTGTACTGTAATCTCCATTCAGAATCTCTGACTGTTTTCTGACATGCACAGTTGGTATTTTGTGGTTTCTAGTTTTGGCAATGTCAAAAGTTTGTTGTTTTGAACTTACGATCTTCTTGTCCTGCTCTTATAAATTTTGGACTTGTGTTCTTTCAGCTAAGTAATAGGGATCCCTTAAAACAACCTCTAAGGTAAAATAGCCTGAGGGTTTCAGTTGGGGTTGCATGTTTAAGTTTATAAAGGCCTCAGTAGTTGTTAGCCCAGTATACACCTATGAACCTATGGGCCTATGAGCATACTTCACGCACAGCACCATACATACAAAATGCTTAAATTATTACCTTGCCTAGCTCTTACTCTAACATTAACCCAGAAACACTTGCAGACACACTGAAACACATTTGCACATACATTATTCAATTAATGCCCTGACCTAGGTATTATTTAGACCATAATTAATAAAACCCCAGTTGCCTGCAGTCAGGCTAATCTCACATACCACAGGAACACTTGATGAGGCAATGTTCAACATCTTCTGATGTCAGAAAAGTATACTGCATCCATATGTATATACAGGTATATATAAATTATACCTTGACCTACCCCATTTATAATTCCTACTACATTTTGATGACATGGTTATCTACCGATCCAACCAGTGCCACAGATAATCCAAACCCAACTATAAACTGACTTTCTAGACCTACTTCAACTGGCTCTTCTCCAAAACTCTTCTCCTTAACCCTCCACAAAAAATAAGACTATACTCTTTGAAGCTAAGAAAAGACTTTCCAAAGTTCTTAACTCCCTCAAGCTTTTTGACCAGCACAACAATCTTATCAACACCATCACATCATTCAGATACCTAGGCATCTAGCTTGACCCATCTCTTATCTTTCAGGAGGATAGTCAAAAACTTAGATCTAAAATCAACTACCACCTTTCCTGGGTTCCTTTCATCAATAGGTAGGGCAGCTACTCAGAAAGATGTCCAGCTCACCCATCTTGAGTAGGACTTACCCTTGTTTGCTACATCCTCTAACAGAAGCACAACAAGACTACATACCTTATCGAATAAACTACTCTGCTTCAGCAACAATTCCCCTCAATTTGAACAACATTATCTTACTTTGTGGTGGTACCCAGTAAAAGCCAGATACACCCTACTTCTGGGCTTTCAACTATTCAAATTAATCTATAAATATGCCCCTTCTCAATTTGCAATGAAACTTATCACTACCACCTGAACCTACAACCTCAGAATGCAGGGCACAGTAGGTCCTAGAGTCCTAAGCCCCTCTACTAAACTACACAGCTCTGAGTCTAGTTTCTCTGTGTTTGCTCTAAACCTGTTGCCTTCCCTTCCTCACCATCTCACAGAGCAAACTAACTACAATAAGTTCAGCTCCAATTCAGTTTCTGTCTGAGTAATACAAATGCCAGAATATAGGGCATATCACTTAATCCACATTACTCTGTAAGAGGATAATTTCATCACGTCACCCATTTACACCACTGCTCTGTTGTATACTACTATGTTTCTTCATCCTGTAAATATCTATATAGCTTCTCTTTGTCCTTGCTTATTGTCATCTTAACACTTTTACCTTTTTCAGTCCTTCTGTCTCCTTGGGCTCTGTGTCTTTATCATGACTTATCCCTTGCTTTGCCCACTAAACACCTTGTGTTAAACCATACAATTTCCAAGGCTAATCCTGCTTAGCATTCTAATCTTGGCTGCCTCTTCTCTGAATCTACTTTTCTGTTTGGAAAATGTACATCCCAACATGGTGTAAAATTGTTATATTTTTGTGATAACCTGGGCTGAGCCTGCAATTGTCATGATATATCTATATATGGGTCTACTTGACTTTACTGAAATTTCACTTACCCAAAATTCAGAAGATTGAGATCACAACATGGAAATTCCACAACACCAAATGTTTACATTACCAAAAGTTATATCAAAAAAACACCAATTGTGCATATCACACAGCACTTGGAGCTTCTGAATGGAGATCGCTGTACAATAAGGATCGGGAAATTTACTCTTTTCCTCACTGTAGTGCGATCTCGGAGTTGGTATATATAATTTGCATGGGGTGCAGGGGGGCTTGATCATGACTCTCCAATAGACTTTTCTTCTAGGATGACATATACACCTTAATCCTGTCCCCACGTATCACAATGAACATAAACATAATTCTCTCCTGCACACTTCTGTACCCCAACAGCCAATCTGCAGCCCTGGTGATCTAATTTTTGCTCCAATAACTGTTAGAAGTATAAGAAATAAAACTGCTGAACTGCATACCTGGATTACCCGACACAAGCCTGATGTTCTTGCTGTAACTGAAACTTGGCTTAAACCCAACACAAACAACTCTGAAGTTATACCTCCCGTCAATAAATATCATCTGCGGTGGTATTGCTTTAATGTTTCCCAGTACTTACCACATTTCCCTTTACAGCAAACCAGCACCAAAATTCATCGCAGTAGAGCTTCTCACTGCTTTCCTCAAAATAAACAATTCTAAACAAATATGTATTACTGTCCTTTATATCCCTTCTGACTACAATACAGCTATACTGGAAGATATCCTACATTGGATATCCATAACATTTCCAAAAGAAAAAATATTACTAGATGATGTGAATGTCAATTGGTTGGAAATAAACTCTAACACCCCTACATCTAGCATGAACTTATGTGGTTTCACACTAATTAAGAGTCCCACACATCAAATTCCCTATAAGACTGAATCCTAATATCAGACCCTAGCAAATACATCACCACAGGTACAATGTCAGATTCTCTCAGTGATCATCAACCGATCTACACAACTAGAGATCTCACACATCCAGTTAAACAGCATATTTATAAAACAACACATAACCTTTCCAAGTTTAACCCAGAAATGTTCATTACTAACCTATCATCTATTAACTGGAACTTCCTAAAAATCCTCCCCTTAGATGATGGTGTAATTGAATTCAATGCAACTTTTCTAAATATCCTAAATAGCCTCGTACGTCCTAGAACTAAGAGACTGAAACCAAATAATGCAATCTGGCTGTGCAAAAAGAGTAGAATGATAATGCAGGAAAGAGAAAACACATGGAAAGAATGGCAGAAATATAAAACACCTCGATACCTTGAAAACTTCAGAATGCTTTGCAATCACACTAGAAAGCAAATAAATGAAGACAAAAAATTATACTATAATAACTTTCAGAATTATACTGAACACAACCCTAAAAATGTTGGACAACCATTAAAGAAATTCTACTTCCCAGGCAACAATTCAACCCAAACCCCTTTCCCGATAACTCACCACTTAAAACTGCAATACATTCCAACTCTTATTTTATAGATAGTATAGCATCTGTAACCAAGGATTCCTCAACATCTAAGCCCAACCCTGTCCAATAGCCACATTTCACCACATCCACATTCACCTTCAAACCTGTGCGCAAATCTTATATATAACTACTCTTAAACAAACTTAAACCATGCTCTTCTTCAGCTGATGATCTTCCAAGCAAGTACCTAAAACTAGCAGCCAAAGCATTACCTAGTCTATCTTAATTATTATAAATAGGTTAACCCAGGAATCTCAAATTCCCTCTCTCTGGAAAAAGTCACACATTATCCCTCTGCACAAAGAAAGAAATTCAACAGACATTGTTAACTTTAGACCTATAGTAATATTATCTCCCCTCGCCAAAATACTTGAAAAATGTTTTCAAAAACAATTGCTAGACTATCTCCTGCAAGAAGAACTCCTATCCCTTACACAGCATGGCTTCCATCCCTCCCACAGTACTAGCATTACCCTTCTAACCTATTTAGATAATGGCAAACTAGTCTCTTCCTTATTTCTAGACTTGTCTAAAGCCTTCAACACAGTTTGTCACAGCAAATTTCTACTTCAAATGTCCTCACTAGGTCTTTCTCAGCCCACCCTTCTGTGGTTCAAAAGCTACCTGTCCAATAGATATCAGTAAGTAAAATGGCACCCCATGCTCTCTCCTTACCTCTCAGTCACCACTGGTGTATCACAAGGCTCTATCCTTGGTCCCCCCCCTTTTAACATTTTCACCAATTCCCTCTATACTTCCACACAACAGGCCACGCTAATACAATAAATAAAAAATAATTCCACCACATAGATAAAGCCGGTGTACTAAAAAATCAAGTAAAATAAAACAAAGTGTAAAGTAAACTGGCACCATGACACTTGATACTTAAAACAGTAGGAAATTTATTATAGGTTGCTAGTACTAGATTTTACAATACACAAATGATTCTACTCTCATTGGCACATCTGACAACATGAAAAAACCAAAGGTGGAAATTAAAACCAGTAAATCCAAATAGTTAGGATAAAACACAGGAACACAGTTTCAACAAATTCCTAGGATTTATTCACCACTCCGACCACATAAGAAATCGAAAAAACAGCCAGTACATCTGACAACATGATACACCTCCAAAAATTACTCAGGAAATTTTAACAAACACGGAAACATGGCTTCATAACTCACAACTCATGCTCAACCCAAAAAAGACCAAACTATTTATTTATTTATTTTATTTTACATTTGTTGACTGGGCTAGTCTAACTGGATATATGTCCATTTTCAGTAGAGGCCCGGGGATAAAAGCTCCAAGCATGAACAATGACAAAGTTAACAATGTAAAAAGACATGAAAAATCACAATACAGAGGTAGCATTGGTCAAAAGAACAATTATAATAATAAAATTATAAACTATAACAATTTTAGTAAAAATTATACTAAACAATTATACAAAACACACTAGAAGGTATGAGCAAGACTCAGTTAAGAGAGAAAGAACTTATATTTTATCCTCATATTAAGAGGAAAAGTGTAGTAACTAGATTTGGAGGCATAGGTTAGAGGAGTAGGGATAGGGGTAAAAGCAGGAAAGGGAAAAATATATCAGTCTGGGTTAGCACGTGGACAAAGCCAATGAGTAGATGTTCTTTAAGATGTTTTTTAAATAGAGAAGTAGAAGCAAGGGTTGATAATTCAGAAGGAAGCTGATTCCAATTTTTCCCTGCAGTGTTTGAGAAAAGTGAATCACCGGCTTTGTTGTTAGCTTTAATTGAGGAAACCAGAATCTTATTAGCAGAGCGTAGTGTAGCTAGATTTTTATATGGTGTAATTAGATTAGTGGGGCTGGAGTGCTGTTAGGGTGGTATAGGATCTTTTGAGTAATAAGTAATTGTTGACAGAGTATATGGTTTTGCAATTCTAGCCATTCAAGTTGTTTGAGGTTGAGGCAGTGGTGAGTTTTAAAGGGGGAGCATGTGATGAATCTAGCTATGCTATTATAACAGGTGGAAAGTTTGGAGAGGTTGTTTTTAGATAGGTTAGTATATATATATATATATATATATATATATATATATATATATATATATGGATCTCTCTGAGTTCATCGACATTTTAAAATACAAAACAGCGAAACTCATATAACCGACGCCAGAAGATCGACAGTTCACAAACACGACATAACATACCAACAAACAAAACACATCCCCATCCAACACTCACACACACAACACAAGCACACCAAAATCCTTACAAACAAACACTAACCCATACATATACAACTATCCACAACCCTGACCCAAACCCTTTGGTCCGCACTTACCTTCACACTCACTAAACCCAGCCCCTAACCCTAACTCACTTATCCCACCCTACCCCTACAAAACACCAACACACTCACCTAACCCGCCCGCCCTAACCCTACTCACTTATCCCACCCCTACCCCTACTAAACACCAGCATTAATTTTTCGACATTTTAACATGTCGATGAACTCAGATAGACCCATATATATATATATATATATATATATATATATATATAGCAGAGGCATAGAAAAGGGTAGAAATGAGATGGGTCTGGGCAATAGTTTTCCTGGCAGAAGGGGTAAGGAAGGGTTTAATTCTATAGAGGGTACCAAGTTTTTTGTTAACAGACTTTATGGTGGAGTTGATGTGGTCATCGTAGTTGAGACGATTATCAATTGTTACACCTAGTAGGCGAGTTGTAGTATCTGGGGTTATGTTGGTACCATTGTTAGAGGTTACAGAGATGAATGGATTAGGTGATTTATGAGTTGCAGTAAAAAGCAGTAGTTTTGTTTTTTGGGGATTTAGGAGGAGGCAGTGTTGCATAAATCAGTTTTCAACATTATGAAAAACAGTTTGGGTGAGGGAGTGGAGAGAGGCTATATACTTGGCTGTACAGATTAAGGTGGTGTCATCTGCATATTGAATGCAGGTGGCTTGAGGTATGTTCATCTGTAGATTGTTAATAAATAAGGAAAAGAGTAGGGGACCTAAGATGGAGCCTTGGGGTACTCCAATATTTACTGGGAGTAGTGAAGACAGATTGTTATGCCAAAGTACTGCTTGATGTCTATTTACCAACTAAGACCTAAACCATTGTATAGCTTGAGGATCGAGAGAATGGGCCTTTAGTTTGTCTAGAAGTAAGTTATGGTTAACCATATCAAAGGCTTTTGACAGGTCAATAAATAGTGCAGAGGAAAAAGAGTTATTGTTATGATTTTTATATATAGAGTCGGTAAAGGATAAGAGGGCAGTCAATGTGCTATGGAATGGCGCAAAGCCATGTTGGCAGTTTGCTAGTAGGTTATTTTGTAGTAAGTGGTTAAGTAGTTGTTTGTGAATACATTTTTCCATTATCTTAGCTAATGGGGAGAGTAAAGCAATAGGACGAAAGTTAGAAAGCTCAATAGAAGGTCCACCTTTATGTAGAGGGATGATGTGGGATATTTTCCATAAAGTAGGGATTTTGCCTTCTGAGATAGTTCTGTTAATAAGGATAGAGATGGGATAGTCTATGGCTTTTGCAGCAATTTGTAGGCATTCAGATGGGAGACAGTCAGCAGAAGGGTGCAAGGTTTCAATATTTGAAGTAGCTTACAGATGAGAGATGTAGATACAGGTTGTATTTGAAAGGTAGGCAATGAAGTCTTGCAGGTATTTAGTTGGGAAGCAGTGAAGGGTGGTAAAGAATTGGCCAGGGTTTGAATGGCTTCTGTAAAGTAGTTATTAAAGGCATCAGTAGCAAACTATTACTTTTTCCCCAAATCCTTTTCTCATGAAAAAACAAAATTTAAAGTCCTCTCTCTTGATAATACAACCATTCAAGTCACTTCTCATAGCAAACTGTTAGGAGTGATCATGGATGATAATCTTATATTTGACCTGCATATACAAAATTGCATATGAAAAACTCATCAAAATCTAGGGATGCTTTACAGAGCCAAAACCGTTCTCACCAACGCAACTACAACTACACTTACCTCTACTTACCTCCTCCCCACTCTTCTTTATGGTGCTCCCATCCTTACTAACCTCCAGGCTTCACATAAATTAAGACTTGAACAATACTATAACAAAGTTTCTAAATTTGCAGCACATACCCCCTTCAGAACCTACCACTGTATAACACTGAAAAGCCTTAATAGGTTAGAACTACCACATCAGCTAACAGATACACAACTTCTTACCACCCATAAAATTATCCAGCATCCATATGCCTGTCCAGTACTAAAAACATTCTACACAACTATGTTTCCAGTCTGTCATTGCGATTCAGTGAACAAAAACTCCTGTCTCTCTACAAACCTAGAAAATCTGCTGGGCATTTCTGTACTTGTACAAGGTTGCTAAGGCCTGAAACTCCTTACCTGTATCCATCAGGTCTATACCCTCCCTCCTATCTTTCAAAATCACTCTGAAAGACTTCCTAGCTAAAATCTGGTTCTGTTCTTGTTCAAAAACCAGGATAAACTATATTCATAAGTGTGAACAAGTACCTTTCCATTCCTTATGCCTCCCTTTTCTCTTTTATTCACTTACTTCCTTATTGCTATCTTATTCTCTTCCCTGATTCTCTCTGTAAATTTATCAAAAGCCTGTTTTCTTTCATTTCGTACTGCAAATCCTAGTTGCATTAGACTAAATTACCTTTAATTTCTCTACAAACTTGTAAATTTTCTCTAAATATTAAATGATTGTCAAATACTGTATATGGATTCTTCACCAATGTATTTATGTTATGTCTAATTTCTTGTATTTATTTAAACCACAGATGTTTTTATTCTGTTTTTGAAGATTATAAAATTATTGTTCTTAAAATGTTTTATAAAAATTTTTGAGCTTGTCTCTCCAGGCCTCTGCTGAAAATGGGCTTCCACCCAGTTGGACTTTCCCAGTAATCACAGACACACACACACACACACACATATCCATATATATATATATATATATATATATATATACATATATATATATATATATATATATATATACATATAATATTCCACTGAAGTGCTTAAGTATTGAAACAAATTGAATCAAGGCTGTCACTTCAAAAAACTTACCCAAACAAGAAAAACAATGAAACCCAGACAATCAAAATAGGACACAAAGGTTTCCTTTTCCAATCACTCGACCAAAACCCTAACTGTACCTTCAGACCAAAATTTTCTGAATAGTGGTACTATTATGGCAAAGGGGGTTTGTAAGTTAGTGTGTAAGGTTAGGGTTACGGGTGGGGACAGGAGCAGGGTTAGGGTTAGGAAGTATGAGTAATCCCCAGGTCCTAATCCTATCTCTACACATGAACTTACGAAAACCCCTTTCACTAACAGTACCACTACACAAGACACTTAGACATGAACACTGGATATAAGTGTACACACCCCTGTTAAAATGACAGGTTTTTGTGATATAAAAAAATGAGACCACAATAAATAATTTCAAAACTTTTCTCACCTCTGATGTGACCTATAACCTGTACAATTCAATTGAAAAACAAACACATTTGTTAGGGGAATAAATATAAAAAATAAAAAATTTACAATAAGCTGGTTGCATAAGTGTGAACACCCTTAAACTAATACTTTGTTGAAGCATATTTTGATTTAATTACAGCATTCAGTCTTCTTAGGTACACACTTGCCATCAATTAATGAGGCTCTGATTAACCCCAAATAAAGTTTAACTGTCCTAGTAGGATTTTTCTGACATTTACTCCGTTGCCTGCTACAGCAAAAGCCATGGTTCACAGAGAGCTTACAAAGCATCAAAGGGATCTCATTGTTGAAAGGTATCAGTCAAGGGAAGGGTACAAAAAATTTCCGTAGCATCGGATATACCACGGAACACAGTGAAGACAGTCATCAAAAAGTGGAGAAAATATGGGACAACAGTGACGTTGCATAGAACTGGAAATCCCTCCAAAATTGATGAAAAGACAAGATGAAAACTGGTCAGGGAGGCTGCCAAGAGACCTACAGCAACACTGAAAAAGGTGCAGGAATTTCTGGCAAGTACTGGTTGTGTACTACATGTGACAACAATCTCCCGTATTCTCCATATGTCTGGGTTATGGGGTAGGGTTGCAAGGTGGACGGAAGCCTTTTCTTACACAGAAAAATATCCAGCCCCAGTTAAAATGTTCAAAACAATACATCAAGTCTCCCAAAAGCATATGGAAAAATGTGTTATGGTCTGATGAGACTAAGGTTGAACTTTCTGGCCACAATTCCAAAAATTACATTTGGTGCAAAAGCAACACTTCGCATCACCAAAAGAATACCATCCCCACAGTGAAGCATGGTGGTGGCAGTATCATGCTTTGGGGTTGCTTTTCCTCAGCTGGAACTGGGGCTTTAGTCAAGGTGGAGAGAATTGTGAACAGTTCCAAATACCAGTCACTTTTGGCCCAAAACCTTCAGGCATCTGCTAGAAAGCTGCAGATGAAGAGGAAGTTCACCTTCCAACAAGACAATGACCCCAAGCATACATCCAAATCAACAAAAGAATGGCTTCACCAGAAGAAAATTAAAGTTTTGAAATGGCCCAGCCAGAGCCCAAATTGAAATCCAATAGAAAATCTGTGGGGTGATCTGAAGTGGGCTGTACACAAGAGATGCCCTAGCAATCTGACAGATTTGGAGCACTTTTACAAGGAAGAGTGAGTAAATATTGCCAAGTCAATATGTGCCATGCTGATAGACTCCTGAATGCTGTAATTAAATCAAAAGGTCCTTCCACAAAGTTTGTTTTTCAATTGAATTTTACGGGTTATAGATCACATTAAAGGTTTGAAATGATTTATTGTGGTCTCATTTTTTTATATCATAAAAAACTGGCAATTTAACAGGGGTGTGTGCACTTTTTATATCCACTGTATATGTTTCATCATTCATGTACAACACTACATCTATCGCCTAACCTAGCCCTTACTTTAACCCTACTCCACACACACACAGACACACACACACACACACACACACACACACACACACACACACACACACACACACACACACACACACACACACCAACTGTATCCCTTCACCTAACCCTCACTCTCTTTAAGCTGCAAAACTCACACACAGTCCCACCTCATTCCCACTTATCATACTCCCCTTCCCCTAATGAACATGCTGTCAAAGAAACTGATATTTGACAGTGTGTGTGTGTGTGTGTGTGTGTGTGTGTGTGTGTGTGTGTGTGTGTGTGTGTGTGTGTGTGTGTGTGTGTGTGTGTGTGTGTGTGTGTGTGTGTGTGTGTGTGTGTGTGTGTGTGTGTGTGTGTGTATCTGTGATAATATCTAACACACAAAATATCAAAACCATAAAACATGTTAATCCATAATATTGAAAAATAAAATGCATTTATACAGGGGAGGCAAGTTCCCTACACTCTCTTGTAGGGGGCTTCTCCCTGCACACCCTGCAACTTATATATACCAACTCTGGGATTGCACAACAATAAGGAAAGGACAAATTCCATGTTTTGAATATAATGAGTTTTAGAGATTTTAAGCCAGGAACACCTTTTGGATATTTCGTTTCAAGAAAATACAGAGAACCTATAGATATATATAAATACTTACATGTTAGGAAGCCGTACATAAAACTGCTAGAACTGTTCACCATAGATAAGGAAGTCAGATACTGTAAATGGGTTATGTGTTTATACTGAAACATTGCAGAACTTGGGATGTAGAATATTTCTCCACATTTGCTGCAGTCAGACCACAAAGTCAAAGCCTGAGCAGTTTAACAGAAGTACAAGCGCCTATATACTTCACAATAACACCCTCACCACTGAATATTGTCATTGTACCTAGGCCCTACTTTTCTAAGTGCTATTGATTTGTTGTTGTTGCATACATTTTGTAGTGAAATACTGGTTAACAATAACTTTTTTTTGTAAAATGTCTCATTTAGATATATTTAATAAGATATACTTAATATTATTTTTTAACTTTTATTTTCAATATGCTTCTATTTTATTTGCATAGTTAAAGTTTTTACTTTTTAAAAATTAGTACAGTGACTTTTTGGTAAACTGTAAAGCCATGTTGAGTTATTTGGTTTTAAAGTACTTAATTAAATGTCTACACTTTTCCCATTTCTGTTTCATGACTGTGAACACATGTTGTTTCCACAGTCAACAGTCAGAAGAATCATCCTTCTGAGAGCTGCAGACAGAAGTAATTATTTCAATATTGTTCTCTCACGCGCTGCTTCAATTTCTGCTGCAACATGTAATTTTTACATGCTTTAGGTAATGTGAAAGGAAGTACTGCATTTTCTAACCTCTTCAGGCAGTTCCTGTTGTATATTTCTCAGGCATCTCTCTCACCCAACACACTTTCTCTACATATCCCATAATTTTTAAATGGTTGATAATCTTTTGCATCCATTTTAGTAGTGCAAACAGAGTTTTTTCAGGACTCTGCTCCCACGTCATGATTTATTTCATTCTGTGGCCAATTTGAAATGCCAGATTGAGGCAGGAATTACTTCTGCACTTTCTACTGGTATGTTCTTTACCAGAAAAGATGACACCAAAGCTGTTACTCATCATTCCCAGTGGCAGTCATGGGGGAGCTGCATTAAGAGCCAGTGTTAACATTGATCAGGTTTGCCTCTCTCAGCACAGCTGAGATTGTGTCAGGGTCGGTCGGCACCCACTCATATTGTTTACTTATTGCTGGTTACCCTGTTAGTGATGTTTTAAGTTTAAATTGCCAACTTGCTGTCATTCATTGCTTGGTGACTTTCTGCTCAAAACCATAAAATTCTTATTTGTTGTGTGTCAGAAAATGAAAAAAAAAACAAAAACCTAAAGGTTTTTTGAGTTTGGAGCCGTGGTGGTGCAGCTGTAGCGTTGTTGCCTCACAGCAAAAGGTTCACCTGTTCGATTCTCAGCTGGAGTGCCTTCTGTGTGGAGTCTGCATGTCCTCCCCGTGGTTGAGTGGCGTTCGAAAGACATGCATGAATGGACGTGCCTTCGTTGAAGGTTGGGTGCCGGGCTGGCAACTCGGCACCATAAAAATCTATTGCCAATCATTAGCAGACCGGAGTTCTGCTGTGGCGACCCCTAACCGGGAAAAGCTGAAAAGACAAACAAACATAGTAAAAGAAAATGTTAAAAATGGGTATTCTAGACTTCAGGTGTAGATTTCTATCTGACTTGCATACAAAAAATATTATTTATAAGGATATGTTGTGTTACTTTCTAAATTTGCTCACAAAAACTAGTTTAGATTTTTGTTTACAATGGAATACAACCACCAGCTCTTTTTCCTTTGTGTCATTAATTGTTCACCAACAGGCAGATTTGATTGCACAATTTGCTTTGTTCTTCTGTGCTTAATGTTTATTTTTGGTATAGCTGAAGGCTATGCAATTTTTGGGTCCTTCATATTCTGTGCTGTTTGTCTGATGCTATGCATTGTGTGAACTTGAATGTTCATAGAGTCATAGGTTCATAGGTGTGTACTAGGTTAATGACCCTGGAGCCTTTACAAGCCTAGTCCATAGGATTACCCTGGCATCATGCCACCCGACCTTAGTTCCCAGTGCCTCTGTTGAGTAGAGCCACTGGAGTGATCCCCGGGGTGAATTTTCTATTTCCCATCCACTCATCAAGATTTCTCTTGAAGAGGGCCAGTGAGGTGCTCTGTTTGACATGTAAGGGAAGTCTATTCCATAGCATGGGCAGTCTCTGGGTTATGAACCTGTCTCTCCAGCTTGTTCTGTTGATTGTGGTATTAAGGTTGAGGTCTCTGGAACGTGTGGTGCGGAGGGATTGGAATTTCTTTAGATGTAGCATTTCTAACAGAGCTGGATCAGGCATGGATTTGTGAGTGAAGCAGAGATCGCCTCTAAGTAGGCGATATGAGACAGAGAATAGTTGGAGTTTTTTGAGTCTGTCCATATAGGACAAGTGCTTAAGGCCTAGGATCCTTTGTGAGGTACTTTTGTGGCCTCTCCAGTTGTTGCGGGTGTCTAGTGAGGTACATGCCAAATGGGGCATTATACTCTATGATTGACCTAATGAGGGAAGAGTAGAGGAAGACAATGACCTCTTTCTTCCTGGATGGAAGACCCTTAGTAATGAGATGTGCCACATAGAAGGACTTTCTGACCACAGTGGCAATGTGGTGGTCAAAAGAGAGGTTGCTGTCAACCTGTGTTCCCAGATCTGTTATAACTTCTTCTGTGTTCAGTGGACTACCATCGATGTGGTAATTCATGGGAACCGGGTTTTTCCCAAAGGGGATGGCGACACGTTTTTTGGCATTGAGCTTAAGGCCATGGTTCTGACACCAGTCATTGGTCTCAGTGAGGAGGCCTTCACAAAACCAAACTCTGTGGGGTCCAGAGTTTGGAGATTCCCTATAGCCTTGTTTATTAGGTCCATGATGATGCGTTCCATAGCTTTGCATATCAGACTCGTCAGGCTAATGGGGTGATAGTTCCCAGGGTCTGTAGTCGCTCCTCCATTGTGGAGAGGGATGACCATAGTAGTGCTCCATTTGGTAGGGACAAAGCCTGAGGTGAGGCTGTGATTGAACAGGGCACACAGGTGGGGTGCCAGTTCATTCTGTAGTTCATGTAGAACACAGCCAGGGATATTGTCAGGTCCCATAGAAGCTGTAATCTTGGTCTTGGACAGTGCTGTTTTAACCTGTGCAGCAGTAATACTGGGTGCCTGGCAATCTACTGGTATTGTGATTGGTCCTTTGGTGGGTGAGAGAGGGGTAAAGTAGGCACTGAATCTGTTGGCCAGTATGTTGCCAATATCTGTTGGTTTGGTATAGGAGGTACCATTGTGCAGTAGCTTAGAGCAAACCTGGGTATTGCTGTGGAGATTCTTTACATAACTATAGAAGGCCTTGTGGTTGTCTTTACTATCTGCTGCAATTCTGTTTTCATAGCTAGTTTTAGAGGATTTGATGAGGGATCTTAACTTTTTGTTGAGGCTGATAAGGGAGTTTTTACAGTCTTGGGACTTCACCTTATTCTGCATCAGTTTCCTCCTCCTGTTGTAGAGTCTGTTTATGGCAGGGGACCACCAGATTGGCTTCCTTTTTTGGAGGAGAGCGTCTTGGTTCTATTGGGTATGGCAAGATCCACACATTTGTGTACATGTTCGTACAGTGCATTCGTGTATGATTCGGCGGTCATGCAACTATTCTCCATTTGCATAGGTGCCGTGAAGTTAGCCACCTCTGTTTTTAGGAGCCCAAAGTTAGCTTTGGAGAATTTTTTCATGGTGGCTACCTTTACGGGTGGGTGGGGAGTGGGAGAGTGTGGATTTTCAAGATGATTAGTTTGTGGTCGGATCTAACCAGGGAGGAGTTGACTATTGGTATAGAGGAAAGGTCACCCATGTTAGTAATGACCAGGTCAAGGATGTTTCTAACTCTAGTGGGGGTAAGAATGAGCTGGTCGAGGGCACTGGAATTAATGAATTCCAGGGAACGTTGGGCAATTGTATTGGTACATGAGTAGTTTTCCCAGTTAATGGAGGGGTAGTTAAAGTCACCCAGGATGAGAATGTTAGGTTGGCCCCTAATATTCTCCAGGGTGCTTAGGAACGTGCAATGTGAGTCTTGGGACATGGTTGGGGACCTATAGCAGGTTACATCCTGAATCACTGTCTTACCCAATCTTAGCTGCACCTGAAGTATCTCTGATTCATTATGTTGGGCTACCAGTCTGGAGGTGTGCGCATCCTTTACGAATATGGAAACACCACCACCTTTGGAGCTTCGGTCCAGGTTCTGGGGCTGAAAGGTGTGGAATGAGTTATAGCTTGGTAGTGCAGGGGTGCTTTCTGCTGCCTTGAACCAGGTCTCTGTTACAGCACAAATGTTCTCCATTTTAAGGAGTGCTTTGAGCGAGTGTATTTTGAGATTTAGACTTCTAGCTTTGAGCAGCATAACCCTCATATTGCATTTGTTTGTAGCTGTTACAGTGGTAATTTGGTCTTTGGAACACCACCTAAAAAGGCACTATAGGGGTGGCAAGAGCACTGGCTAGTATCTGAAAGCCCAGGGGTGACAGATGTAGGCCATCTCTGGCAAAGCATCGAGGTCTGCCAATCACATCATCCCAGGCAGACAGATATGGGATCCCCTTTGAATGACACCAGAAAATTAGCCAATTATTGAAATCAATCATTTTTTGCTTGCACTGTGGTATCATCCTGGGTGATGGTAGGATGCTGCTCAGGGCTAGGGTCATACCCGCCTGGGCTACATAATCCGAGAGCTCCTCCATTTCTCTTTTCATGTAGTCCAGAGAGGTATGTCTCAGGTCATTCACACCCACATGTACAATGACAAAGTCATATTTGTACCTGTTGTTGAGGGATCTGCGTTATGTAGCAGATCCTGGCACCTGACAGGCAGCTGACTGTTACTTTCTCCTTATTCAACCTAGTTAGTGGGACATTAGTGGGCCTCACTATTGAGTCACCTATTACTAGTGTGTTGGGCATGTTGTTTTGCCTTAGGGGCTTTGGTTGAGTGGCACACTGTTTAGGAGAGTTATGTGCCTCGTGATTAGTGTTGTGTTGTGGTGGTCGAGTGCGTTTCTACCTTGGAGGTCTCTGCTGTTTGGGTAGATTTTTATTGAGAGCCTCCGTGAAGGTGGGTGTGTGGTTTGTGTTTTTATGTGAAGGCAGTGCTGGTGTGTGTTCTGGAGGGCTACGTGTTCCATGTGGTGTGGTGCCAGTGTTGACATTCTCCTCTTGGCCAGCTATTCTGGTCTTGGATAGAGAGTGCATGGCTTCCAGTTTGGATATATAAGTGCATCTCTTGCAAGTCTGAGTGTTGGGAGGTAAGAGGAGAGGGTTGTCAGCAGTTGCTACATTGCTTCAGGATGCCAAAGTTCACCAGATTAATATGAGAAAGCACAGGGAACTGACCTTTAGACATGCCTGGAGGGGTGGGCATTAATAATCCATAAATTATTACTAGGCTAATGATCTGGGGAGGGGCCTTTTTAAGCCTAGCCAAGTTTTCCTGAAAGAATAATGAGGTCCTGTTTCCAAATAGGACACTGAAGGCCAGGCATTTATAAGTTACCTCTGTCGTTAAGGGACATGGGTGCCAGACCTGGTGTAAGTTTCCTATTCCTTATCCACTGGTCTCGGTTGCACTTAAATTGGGAAATAGACATGGATGGGAAGCCTGTTCCATAGGAGGGTCAGTCTCTGTGACACGTATCTGTCTCTCCAGCATGTTCTGTTTAAGTCACAGACAAAATGCAGGTCCTTAGAGCTTGTATTTCTGGTGCTGTTTTGACTTAACAAATATGCATGGGATTCATAAGTGTAGGGTTTGCAGATGCCTTGTAAGCCAGACATAAATCACCTCTCAGCAAACTATAGGAGACTGAACAGAAGGGAAAGGGCTTTAAGGTACTCTGCATAAGGCAGGTTTGTTATGCCATATATTCTTTTTTAAGGAGCCTCTGAGATTACTCTAGTTGCTGCATATGTCTGAGCAGGTATATACTGATGGGATCATTGTACTTTATGACTGGTCTGATAACAGCAGGGTACAGTGGGATAGCACTTAGATGCCATGCCCTTACTTGTAAGTTGCACACCATAAAAGGATTTCCTCATCACTGTGGACACATGGTGGTCGAAGGTAAGGCTACTGTTTACATACATACCCAGATCCCTGACCACTGGATTGACTGTTAAAGGCATAGTATCATGGTAATTAGCCATGATGGCTGACTTCCCAAAAGACACTATTATGCATTTCTTAGCATTGAGTTTAAGACCATGGCTTTGGCACCATTTGTTAGTCAGAGATAGACCTTCCTGAAGAATGCTAGTGTCTGCAGGGGAATCAACAATAACACCCAGCTTCCAATCATCTGCAAACTTAGTCAGCTCTAAACTTTCAGTGTTTGTTTCCACTTCATAGAAATAGATGCCAAAAAGGACCAGGCCCAGTTCCAAGCCCTGTCTAGTGTCTGGCCTCTTGGTGGAGGTGGCCTCACCTATTTTGACCTTCTGAGTTCTATCAGTAAGCCAGCTGAATATCCAGTGAGTGCTAAAAGGGTTTATTACCTAATTTAGTGAGCTAGTCTATAATGTCTTAGTGGGGTATTGTATCAAGAGCCTTTGCCAGGTCGAGGTAAGGTGTGTGTACAGTCTTTTCCCCTCTACAAGAATAGCATGCAAGTGTATCTGAGCATGCTGAAGGATATGCACAAACACAACACATACACACACACACACACACACACACACACACACACACACACACACACACACACACACACACACACACACACACACACACCAAAATATCTAACCACTGCCACATGCACAACGGTAGATGGCTTAAGGAAGGCCATCCCAGGAAAAGTGCCATCCCATTTCATCATATAAATAGGGAAGGAATGGTGAACAGGAAAATTAGGACTAGGACTAATAGTAAGCAGATGAAAACACATGATGGTAACCATAAAGAATGACTAGTTAGGGCACATATTTTTGTGGGAAAGGTCCCCTTTTTCATATAAGAAGAATAGCTGAGGAAAGTACTGAATAATGGTTTGGGGGGGAGTAGAGAGAGGAAAAAAAGGTTACAAGAACACACAAACAAACTTGGAATAAAGACACAAACAAAGGTGGTGTTGATGCAGATGTGGGGACAAAAGAGGATGCACACAGACTGACAGAGTGTCCACAATAGTGATGGGGAGGATAAGATAACAAGTAATGTAAGGAGAGTGACATGTAAGGTGGAGGAACACTTGGGTGGGTTATAGGGCAGGTGCAAGGTGGATGCCACAGTGGCTCAGAGGCCAACCTACACAGACCTTACAGTCTTCTCCATGGTCGAAGTCATGTGCAGGGTATGTCTCTAGTGGCCTGATTATTTAGACATGCCACTGACATGCCACAAACAATCATTTCAAGAAGTACTACACAGTAGAGAAGTGAGTGTCTTGCTGTTGGCACACCTTAGTCATCCTCAGCCTGTACTGTTAACACCAGAAGACCACAGGGGCATCTCTGGCCATTGTCAGAAGAGAAGCCTCCATTCCCCTCCTGAGTATGGACTACAGAGGCCACCACTGAGTTCTCCAGATCACTCTAGAAGGGTGACCTCCACCACCCACCCACCCCTGCTGTAAGGCAGACTAGGTGACCATTAACACTCAGCACTAGAGACACTGACCGGTGCAGGATGACATGTCCTCTACTATTCCCATGCTGCAACATCTACTGGACTTGAAGAAGACAGAAAAGACAAAAAGAGAGCAGACTGATACACACATATTTATGCATACCATTAAATCAGTACAATGCAGTAGTGCACATCGCATATGTACCCTACTGCCAGGAGAACCAGTCTTGCCACCTGTGACATCCTTCCATGTTCCTTTTCCACACCTCAGCCAAAGTAAGGCAAAGTAGGAAGAACTTAGTATGATGTTACACCTGTGAACAGAAATCGTGGGGATATATATATATATATATATATATATATATATATATATATAAGTGTGCGTGTGTGTGTGTGTGTGTGTGTGTGTGTGTGTGTGTGTGTGTGTGTGTGTGTGTGTGTGTGTATGTGTGTATGTGTAGAACCACAAAATCCAGAACGGCACTCCAAGCAACCATCTGTAGAACCAGAATGGCTAAGTAGATGCTGTGAAAAATAAATCCACCACAAAAAATGCAGAAAAATACTTCTTTATGTAAGTTCTTTGCTTCAGTTCAGTGCAATGAAGTAAACAGCGAACAACAGCTAACAGCTCACCATTCAATGCTATAGCAGCATACCGGTTTTACCCTCTGGTGTCATCAGTGCAGTACATATATATGAGTGTGTGTGTGTGTGTGTGTGTGTGTGTGTGTGTGTGTGTGTGTGTGTGTGTGTGTGTGTGTGTGTGTGTGTGTGTGTGTGTGTGTGTGTGTGTGTGTGTACATGCTTACAGTAAAACTCTGGCTAGCTGTCCTTAATCACTGTTCCCACTGGCTACGCAGGTCAGAGTGACACTACTGCAGGTTGTTATACCAGTGCAGGTGATGGCAAGGCAGGTGCATGGTATTGTTACTGCTGCCCCCTCAACATCCACTACTGTAGTGAGCTCTGCATAAAATATGAGCATAAATGGAGAGAAAAAAAACAACAAAATACAAATTAAACAGTGATAAAAAGAGAGAAATACAAAAGCAAAAGCAGTTGTCGGTAATGTGTGCTACACTGAGTAGCAGCACAGTCCCTTGAGGGTAAAAGGCCTTTAAGTATGCAATAGCAGACAAAAAACAATATAGAGATCAGATGAAAAGGTACTACAATGTTATGTATGTCACAAAGGTCTAGATTAAGTGGCAACTACCCACCCCCTTATATGTTGGACATGTGAACAGTGCATGAACTGCAGACTATATGGCTGCAAAGAGCAGTGAAACTGGACTGAACAGCCACATGAGCCTGAAGTAACCAGTCCGTGGGAGCTTACCATGAGGTGGCAGACACAGCCTCTCAGATAGTGCCTGGAATGACACTATGGAGATTATACCATGTAGATACAACTACACAAGTCCAAAAGTAGTGTACATGCCTCTCCAAAACTATAATGTATCTTGACATGCGTTAAACACCATGAGGTATCACCTAGCAGCTTGTCAGATGCATGCCCATTGTATGCCAGATGCAAATGGCACAGGCAGGGCAGATGGAATAGCCACTGAAAGAGTAAGACATGGCAGACTAACCAAGGCACTGTGTAGTAACATCAGGGGTATGGTCATGGTCAAGGCACTGAATGAAGTCAACTAATCTGGGCCAGAGTAGATCATGAAATGGAACACTCACCGTTGGCCCAATGGTAGGATGGGCAGTAGAAAAATTGGCCTGTATTGACAAGGTATGATGCACATAATGCAAAGCAAAGTAATATGGAATGGTTACAATAACTAGCAATAATGTAGACATGGACAATGAAGCAGGTGTCTAACAAATATGCACATTAATAACATTAGTGCCATGTATATGCCATGACCCCTAGACAGTCTTGTCTTACACTGCAGGTAAGTCAGTCAATTTCCCCCTATTTCAGCAGATGCTGAAAAACATAAAACAAAAAGAAACATATCCATTAACTCAACATCCCCCACATAGCTGAGTAAGGCTTCTACTTATGTACATACAACTGTCAGTCACTACTACTTAGTGTAGAACTCTGTCTTCTTCTGTTTAACCTGTTCTTCACATTGGCTAACTGAGTCAGGATGGCACCCTCTGGCAAGGAGTGATGCCATGGATATCACCCATTTTGGTGGGCAGTGCTGGCATCAATACAGTGACCCAAAGAGGTACCATCTTGACCTTGGATAATGTGAAGAAGAAGCTGGAGGAAAATGGCAGCAGATTCATACTGATTTTCATTGTAGATGTCATGTGACATGCATCAACAGGCAGCAGAGCAGTACATTGAAGCCCAGTGTCACCATGTGGCCACATATTACCAACCAATGTAGTAGGGTGGCAGGGTGAAACTCACTGATTTGTAGGTATCCGGCTTGCCCAAACCACAATGTTGTGCATGACTGTAGCACAGTGCCTCTAGGGGCAGTGTGGCTGATTAAGAAACCCATAGCCCCATAGAGGTCTCAGACATACCCAGACATATGAAGATCATGTTGTAGTCCTAAGTGTATGTGCACAGACAGGCAGGTATGATCCTCATTGCACAGTCTTGGGTTGGAATGCATTGTGTTAAATGTGCAATTTAGAAACAATTACACTGAATTGCCTCATTAGCATAATGACTATGGTAAGAATTTTGAAATTGCAAGATAAATACAGCCATGGGTATTGCAGAGTTCATTGCACTACTGAATTTCACAAGAATAACAAGTGGAACACAATTGTGTGACATTTCTACTGGTCTAGAGAGGAAAGGGCTGCTTTACAATTGCTGTGGTAATCGTACACAAACCAGTGGCAAATGGGCAAAATTACTGGATAACTGTAGTAATCATTTTTTTCCTGAGTGAGAGGGATTGCTCCACATCTACCTGCTGACAGTTGGAGCGGAAGGAGTTCTGCAGTAAATAACTACCAAGGTATATAGATTACAGAAGTGTGGAGCATCTAATGGGGAAGGGGTACACAGGCTATAGTCTGGGGAGAATTTACTAGATAACTATAAGACTCTTATTTTTATGGGGTGGGGGTTGTACTATACCAACCTGCTGACAGTGGGATGGGGAGTGCAAAGAAGGAGGATGCAATGGGTGAAGGGACAGAGCTCAGGTGCAGGCAGCAGCAACAATCAAAGTATTGGCTTTGAGGCAGAGCTAGGTACATCATGACCCTTGGTATGCAGCTCAGACAGAGAGAAATGTGTTGCAATGCACAATGTCAATTGCTGTGTCTCTGGATCAGGCATAGAATATAGTGGACAAGGTGAGATGGGAACAGCACACTGGATAACTAGTACCTGGCAGGAGTGAATATGTGAACAACACAATAGTTCTACTTTCTTTGGTAGAGATAGGTGTAGGCTACTGACGAGGTGCACATCACAACACACTCTGTTCATATGCTGCCCTATTTGACCACTACAGAGAACTGTCCTGTGATATTGGTACATGGTAGGTGTGGCATCTTATAGTGGTGCAACCGCCACATGGGTGTGTGTTAACTACAGATGATGCTGCACATATTTTCTGTCCTCACATTAATCATGACTGTACTTCCACATTTACAGGTAGACACATGGTGCTTACGGAAAGGAAGTGCCTATAGAAGTTCTCCCCAGTGGAGACAATTGTTTTGCAGCAGGCCCTCCTTGAGCACAGGCACTGAATATACATAAGAGTAACCAGGATTTCCACGAGCATATGATGTGTAAGCTCAAGGCAGATGTGAATGCAGACAGTGGCCACAAAAGAGCAGCCATCAGGTCCATTGCAAGGTGACCAACATGATCCTGAATGCCTGCCTAAAGACCCATGCCATTGTATGGGAAAGGATCATCACAGGTGGTGGTCAACCATCACAGACCACCCTCAATGCCATGGAGGGGTTGCTGTTGTTTCTGTATAGGGAGACTGAAAGGACACTGATAACTGCTGGAGGCCTGAATGTGGGAGCTAAACTGGATGCACAATCCAGTGCCACTGTTAGTGATGCACTAGGATGGTATTTCCTTATGAAGTAAACCACATCTTAGGGGGTACTAAACACTGCTGTATCTCCTTTCTCAGGCACATCTCAGATGCATGTATGAAGGCAAATCATGCAATGTTCATTTCTTTACATTCTTCCCATAGTTGTTACCCATACCATGATGCATCACAGGGAGTGGGGTTTTCACATATTAGTAATGCTGCACACAGATGTTTATCTGTCTGCTTTCAGAAGTGCAACAGTTATGAGGTCCTCTGCCATGGAAGAAGGCACACTTTATGTCAGTGCTGCAGCATACAGTGATGATGACAGTGTCTTAACACTTGCACAGTCTGAGGGTGCAGTCCAACAGTGGTGAGTGTGTGGGTGCACAGTACCACACACATCTAGTGACACAGTTCTGTTGCCTGCAGAACCCAAGTGTACCTCTCCAGATTCTGTGGGAGGACAGATCATGTCCAGCATCCATACTCAGGGAGCATACTTGTCACCTGCCATGCACTGCAGTTTCTCCACAAAGCATGGGGACAGAAGTTGGGAGTGGCTAGCTGGTGGCCATCACTGCCATGGCTCTTTGTCACTGTCTGAAGTGAATGTCATAATGTGCACAATGCAACAGATATGCAGGGCTGTAATCCGGGCATAGCAGATGTCACCACTGCCATGGCAGAAGCAATACATGTATAGTATAGCCTATGGGATGATTTATGTGAGGACATTGTTCACATAACTGGCATGTTTGATACGCACATGACTGCAGTCACTACCACAATAAGGTGGCCTGCCTATCTACACCATGGCTGACACCATTCGTGTTTCTCATCAGCCACCACTGTCAGCACATCCCACAGGATAGGTAGGTCAGTATTATGTGCTGTTATCTCGTTTTCACTACCCACTGGTGGTATATCTGGTGTAATGTGGCATGGCCACCCTCACAGACATCGAGTATATAGAGGTCAAGCATTTGGCACAGCCAGGAGTCAAATTCTCATAGTTCACCTTTATTCATGTTGATGGATGTTGGTGCCAGTATAATTTCTCACAAGGGATGCATTCATGACCAGGGACATTCATGGGTTACATCATTCCTACATGAGGTGTCACAACACCTATCTCACACATGCACGTGAGCACACACATACACACACACACACACACACACACACACACACACACACACACACACACACACACACACACACACACACACACACACACACACACACACACACACACACACACAGAGCAAGCACATTTGCAGGATCTGCATCTCATGCCTCAAATTCTGAACAAGTACTCAATACTGCTGGACACCTTTCCATCTCATGAAAGAGCTTCCTCTTTTCTACACAGTATAACCAGCTCCTCCAATTTCCTGGCCATATCACATACTCCCTTCCACATCCTTAGTTTACTCAACATACTACCATTCCCACTTCCAATTCCTGTTTCTGTGCCCCCTCACCATCTGTGCATATAATGACAATTGTGTCCTGCCCTCCCTGCAATGTTATATGGGGAGGTTATGTCTGATGTATCGTGCAGCCAGTTGATGCACTGAACAGCATAGCCTGGTTGCAATATTGCATGGATCAGTTTTAGTAAGTTTTAATTTTTTTTCTGTGGCTAATCAGGCCTATATTTGTGAGCAGCCACCATTCCTTGCAGTACTGCAGCATATTGCGCCCATCCCTGCCTCAGATGGTATTTCCCTGAGGCCACTTTCCCAACAGCTCTTCAATTGGCACCTCCTGCACTACTGGTTCCAGTATCTGTCTGGTCCTTTGATAGCAATCCTCTGGCCTTGCTGTCTGTGTACCACCATGTTGTGAAGTATTTCACAGGCAGTAAAATTATTTATTTTATTTATTTATTGACATTTGTTAACCGGGTTGGTCCTGCTGGGCTTTTGGGCCCTTTTTCAGAGGAGACCCGAGGAGAAAAGCTCCAAAATAGATGATATACAAATACATTACAAGTTTAAACAATTGTACATTAAGTGTCATTAAGTCTAAGATAGTAGATTATACACATATACAAGTTACACAGAGTGCAATACAGTTGTGGGTGTGCAAATGTATCAGGCACAAAGGGAAAGCAAACAATCATACAAGTATAGAGACAAGTACAATTTTACTATTTTACACAGGGGGTTCCTGTGCAGTCAACCAAACTTAAAAAATAGAGAAAGAAGCCTAGCTTACAAGGAGATGTGGAAGAGCTTGTAGAGTGAGGCACCAAGGAGAGGGGGGGGGGGATTAGGTTGGGTCGAAGCAGGGGCAGGTTTTGGAGTTACGAAGATGAGTTTTTAGCACATTTTTAAAGTGTGAGGAGTGGGAGATGGGGCAGATGTGAAAAGGAAGTTTGTTCCAAGCTCGTGCGACACAGTGTTTGTACAGCAACTTACCTATGTTTTTTTTGGGTTGGTAGATGTCTAGTAGTTTCGGGCTGGAGGTACGGAGGGTTCGAGATGGAGTATAGGGAGAGATCAAGGAAGAGAGGGATGGGCAGGCTGAAGGTTTGTAGATAATAGAGTGTAATATTTGGAATTGAGATAGCTGTAGTTGCTGAGGGATTTCTAGCCATTGGAGACAGTTTAGTGAGATACAGTGATGAGCCTTGTAAGAGGAATTAGTAATAAATGTAGCTATTTTATGGTATGTTTGTTGAAGTTTGTTTAGGGTTGTGGCTTGAATGTTGGTGAGAACTGGGGCGACATACAGGAGAGAGGGGAGGAGGAGAGCCTGTCCTAGGGTGAGTCTAGAATTGGGGGTTAGGAATTATTTGTTCCGATAGAGTAGGCCCAATTTCTGATGTGTTTTCTTTATACATTGGAGTATGTGGAGGTTAAATTTTAGTTTGTCATCAATGATGACCCCTAAGAGTTTAGTATGGGTATCTAGTTGGATAATTGTGTTGTTGGAGGATTTGATGGTAAAAGTAGTTTTAAACTGAGAAAGAGAGCGGGGGATGAAGAGAAGTAGTTTAGTCTTTTTTGGGTTTAGTATGAGTAGGTTGCCTGAAAGTCATTTTTCAGTGGATAGAAAGGCTTGTTGTGTTAGGGAATGGAGCTCAGAGATACTGTTTGAGGTTGAGATAAGTGTAGAATCATCTGCGTATTGAATGAGGGAAGATTCTTTGCAAGAAGTGAAAAGATCATTAGTGAAGACATTAAACAGGAGGGGACCTAGGATAGAGCCTTGAGGCACCCCAGTTGGGACAGGGAGGAATGGAGAGGAGGAGGAGAGCCATTTAACGGATTGCTGCCTACTGAATAGGTAGCTAGGGAACCAGGCTAAGGAAGTGGAAGATAGGTTGTGGTTGGCAAGCTTTGTTAGTAGTAGAGGATGTGAGACTGTATCAAAAGCTTTAGAAAGGTCGAGAAAAAGACAGAAAGTCAGTTTATTGTTGTCAAGAGCCTCAGCAATAGTATGGGTGAAAGACAGAAGAGCCGTAGTTGTATTGTGGTTGTGGCGGAATCTATGTTGAGTGGGAGTGAGTAGGTTGTGCTGGAGGAGGTGTTTTAGAAGCTGAGTGTGGATGCATTTTTCTAGGATTTTAGAGAAGGAAGAAAGAATGGCAATGGGACGGTAGTTAGAGGGGTCAGTGGAATTTCCACCTTTATGTAATGGGATAGTAAAGAAGGATTTCTACAAGGTGGGCACAATGGCTTCAAGGATAGATCTGTTGATTAGAATAGATACAGAGGATGCAGTAGATTCAGCAGCAGGTTTGAGGAAGGAAGGAGGTAAGTTATCTGTGGAGGGAGAACAATGTTTGAGCTTAAGGGGGAGAGATTTGATATAGGATGTGGGAATGGGATGAAAGGAAAAGGTAGTTGAGTTTAGAAAATTTGGAAGAGGAGCAGAAGTAGAGTTAGATTTAGAGGGTAGGAGATTCTGGATACTGTTAATGAATTGTTGATTAAGGAGGGTAGCAGTTTCCAGGGGGGATGTATTTGGGTATGGGGATGGGTTTGAGGGACTACCTGGAGAGAGAATTTTGTTCAGGGTAGACCAAAATTTGTGAGGGTTGGATTTGTTGTTGAGCTGAGCTGAGCTATAGTACGACTTTTTATCATTTGTAATATGTTTTTTGTTTGGTTTCTTAGTTGTTTAAATTTGAGTAGTAGGGGATGTTGTTTAGTTTTGGTCCAAGCTTTCCATGCTCTGTCTCTTTGATGCATAAGGGACCTAGTTTTTTTGGAAAGCCACGGTGCCTGGTTTGATTTTATTCTAATCTTTCTAGTGGGAGCTAGAGAGTCTAGAGTGTTAAGGAAGATGCTATTGAATGTGCTTACTGCATTGTTGAGAGGTAGTTCTTTAAGGATGGACCTGTCTATGTTAGCAAGAATATGGTTAAAATGGTTGGCATCAAAATGGGATAGTTTACGGCAATCTTTAGTAAGGTGTGATTTGGGAGTTTGGCAGGAGTATCTGAGAACAGAGGTAGGGAGATAGTCACTAAGGGAGTCTGGTAGGGTAGTAGGGTTGTGGTAGTATTGGGGGGAGTTAGTAAGGATCTAGTCAATGGTTGAGCTGGATGAGGAGTTTTTGTGAAAGCAGGTGGGGGCTGAGATAAGTTGCTGAATACCATGCAAGTTGATGCTGAGTTGCGGAGAGTCAGATGTAAGTTTGGACCAGTCTATGTTCATATCTCCAAGGATAAGGGTTTCTTAGGGTACAGAGTGAGAGAACCAGGATAAGATATTTTCTAGTATGGGCAGGTTGTTTCCTGGGGGGAGATAAATGGAGGCAATAGCAAATTTTTGGCTGAGATTCAAGTGGCAGCTTGCGATAAGTTCAGCTGGGTGGAAGTCTGGAATAGGTGATGGAAGGGTAGAGAGGTTTAAGCTATTGGAGTAGAGAATGGCTATGCCACCTCCTTTTTAGGAACTATCTGGCAAATATCTTGCTGCTTGTCTCTGCAGTATACTGCAGCATTCCACTGGAAGAATCTAGCCAGCAGAAGTGGGTTTTCATCAGCTTGAATGCATATTCAGCAATGTTGCAGGTCTGCAACAGTGCAGTGTTATATTGCATCTCAGCTACGCTCTAAAGCCTATCATGAGCAGTGGCACAAGGGCATATTCAGCATCACCAATAAAATATCTCTGTGGTATGTCACGCCACACAAATCACTGGTATAGCTCAGACATGTGCCAAATGTGGGAATCATGGGAATTGCCTGGGTGACGTGCATATTATCATGCTTGTTGCACACCACCTGGAAGTTGATAGAGTGGAAACCCCTCTGGTTGGTGTACCAGTGTGTACCAGATGGGGCCTTGATATGATGTGGGTGCAAATGGATAGTTTGTAACACAACTGCATGGTGTTGATTTTTCCTATGTGGTCCATGGGAACCACACAGCTTCTCCACATGCTGCATCAAGGAACTGGTGTACTATTCATAAGGTATATGCTATGGTTCACTCACCATGTCCACTGATGGTAACTTGAGGGTCTCATTTGCAAGGATTGTCAAAACTGCACATACCTTTGTGTCCACAGGGATTGGTATTCCACATATCACATGGCATTCAACCCCCATCTCTATAATTCTCATTGTAACCTTATGACAGCCATATATATAACTGTCTCTGAAGCTGCTTTGTAACCCCACATCTTAACTACAATATTAACATTTGCTGCCCTTCTTAGTTCATTGCCTCGCCTCAATTTTTTTTGATTTCTAAGCACTAATCGCATGATCTACTATCTATTCTATTTGAAAAAAACTGCTAATACACCTGTTCAAATGCTCAGTCTTCAACATCTGCTAATGCAGAAGTATGTTTTATACTGGAATAGTTGCATTTATTTCATATAGGTTCATAGGTTAGTACTAACTGCCCTTGTGTGAGATTTTAAGCCTTGCCAGTTACCATATGAGAATCAAACCCTTGCACCTTGTGTTTATAAGGTAAACACCTTAACCATTATGCCAACTTCCCACCTAATTAGCAAATATATGTATAATTGATAATGTTCTTCTTATTTCGGCTTTTCACGGTTAAGGGTCGCCATAGCGGAACTCCTGTCCACTCATGATTGGCAGTGCATTTTATGGTGCCGAGTTACCAGCCCAACGCCCAACCTTTAACGAAGGCACGCCCATTCATGCTCGCACCTATCTACATGTCTTTAACGTCACTCACCCGTGGGGAGGACATGCAGACTCCACACAGAAGGTACTCCAGCCAATAATCGAACGGGAGAACCTCTTGCTGTGAGGCGACAACGCTAACCTCTGCACCATCGTGGCTTATGTATAATATTACTTAATTTCTGTTCATGTATATTATTGAATGTCTGTTTAAAAAATGTTTGTAATATGTTGGAACTTTTCTCCCTGGGCTTACACTGAAACATTTTTTATGTCAAAACCCAGTTGGACAAACCCAGTAAACAAAAGCAAAATAAATAAAATAAATATGTCTTCCAGATGTTATATGATGTGTCTGCATTTCCACTATGTCCCTGTCTCAAAACAGTTGGCAAATTAGAAGCAGCTGAATTCTACAATGCAGAGGATGATGATGATGTGCCTCATCACAGACAATAGCTGTGAGAGCAGCTGCTAACATGTACAGATCAGCTAATATGACTGCTTCCCTTTGCATTGTAGTGCAGTCTGAGTCTTTGTTCACCAAGGAATCAACATGTACAAATTTGCTGGTGGCCATATTTGATCCCTTAGTTTCTATTGGTTTCTGAATCGCTCCACCATGTTGTTTGCTGTCCTTTCCATTTGCACTTGTGCGCATTACCATAATGAGTCTCATTCTCCTATCTTTAGATGGTCTTGGGAATATGATGCCAACCATGTGTCTCTGAATTGGCCCCATCCTGCATGCTGCCACCCACCACACTATTTGGCCTAATGTATTTTATTATTTATTTCTGAATTTCTAGTCTAACTCTCTCATCTTCAAGCAAATATAAGCAAATACATGAAATGTAGTGGAAACAAGTGAAACAGATGATGTGGTGACTGCACTCAGAGTGACAGTTGACTAATATTTTATAATTTGTCCAATAAGAATATTTTATTGTAAATAGTTTAGGGTCAGTCCTTCATTAATTGCACATTTTAATGTGTATATTAACAAAGGGCGGTTCCTTTGTGGGGGGGGGGGGGCTGGTAGAAGCATAAGATCTTAGTGTATAAATCAAAATTTCTGTTTAGATGCCATAGTTCAACATTTGCTTCAGGGATAACTGCATTTATGGGAAGCAAAATAATGTTTAAAACTACTTAATAAGTTGCTTTTTTCCATAGCACTTTTATCAGAAGTGTAAAGATTTATTTCTTTGAACAAGGTGTGGAATCTCCTACAAAAATGTATAGGATATACATTTATATAAATTATAAAGATATTATAAAGGATATAAATTTATAGGATGTTAGCTTTTACTAAGCTAAAATAAGTCTGATATCTAATACATTTAGGCATCAGAGTTTCATACTGGGCTGTGTTTCAGTCAAAACAAGACATTTTTTCCTTTTAGTTCCCATAGCAGCTCAAGCAGAGTGTAAACTGGTTAAAAGATCATAATTTGATATGCTTGTTATGTTTACAGTTTGTTTTTTTTTCCAATTACATGCTGGGCATTAAATGAGTTTCCTGATTCCAGTCTAATCCCAGACCTCATTATTTTTGATAATTCTACCAACAGGACTTAATAACAACACACTACACAGCATTCTCATAGATTTTCTTATTCTACCCCATCCTGCTCACTGTACTATGATCAAGAAAATGCATGTTTTAGTCAGCCTCTTAGGTTTTCACTTCCTGATCCCTTGCTGCACATAGCAGAAACATTACATAAGGCACAGTTACAGTAAGGGTTTCACCTAGTTTTGCTACTAAATCTGAGGTTCAAAACTTATATTGCAACGCAAGTGGTGGGCATCATTTCTAGAATGTGTTTTCTTGCTGACATACTCATTTTACTATTTTATCTGATCAGATATTCTAACTGCTGTGAAAAACAGTCTTGTGTAATTTTCAGAAGGCTTAAAATTCAATCAAAGATGCTGGCAACAGAAATTAAAATAAGGTCTGGAAATTTAGGTTGTTAAGATGTTGTCTAGTTCATTGCATGACTAGCTATTTCTTTAGAACTGAAAGAAATTTCAATAGCTCTTATCTTCCTTGTCATAGCAACATAATGTTTTCCCCCCACTAGAATCTTCCCTTGCTGCTGTGAGACATTGGAATACTGGCACCAGGCCAAGCATCAATAATTCAGCTACAGAAGGGAATTCCTATATGAATAGTGTGTCCTTGGTAGGGCCTTACCAAGGAGAATAAAATAAACCCATATTGTGATTCTAATACTGCAGTATTATTCATATCATTAACCATCATGGAAGGGAAATTGAATATATGCCCATGAAAATGAAAAATATAACTGACAAAAAAGTAAACAATAATAAGAAAAAATACTGATTAAACACATTGTACAAAGTGAAAATACTAAAATGTCTTAGCTAACACAATGCAATTTGCCCCTGTAAATAATATCTGATGTAAAGTTAAACAGAAATATAAATAGCCTGTTAACCAGGCATTAATTTCAGTGCAAGCATCTCTCTAATGTTTTCACAGAGCTAAAGTGCAATTTAAGCTTTCTTGCATCTAAAACATAATTTCAGCTGATGTATTTCTTTATTACAACTGTTTTTTGTTTTGCTCTGCAATGTACTTCAGAATGCAACAAAGTTCAATATATGATTTATCCATTTCAAATAGCAATGTAGCTACCTGTTTCACTATCAGCTCACCTTTCTGAATCTTCATTTAGGGGCATGCCCAACAAGGGAAATAAGAATATTTAGGTTGTGATTCTTGATGAGATAATGTCACATTAAAGGAATAAGAGGGTTTGCACTCACCTGTCATAAGATTCAAGACAGCTGATTGCAGTTCAGACACGTGATATCTCACTGATAATGCTCAGGAGAGCCTCAGCTACCTTCCTCCAAGGAGTACTTATCTTGATAGGCACTCAGCATGATTTTGTAAGTTAAACACAGTCTACAGCACAGGTCAGCCATACCACAAAACATTTATTTATGGATATATGTATTTATTAGGTTGTAAACCAGGGTAGAGGGTTGGTCACAACAAACTTTCTTCAAGCTCAGACCAGAGTTTACAAGAAATAAAAAAGAACAAAATGCAAATGTCTACAAAAGCAGAATAATCACACAGCATCTATTACAACAAAATACACAAATAAATTATACTATTATATCTAATGTAAAGCTTCTAATGTAAAGCTTCAGTTGCTGATTCTATTGATCTCCCCACCTCCCCTGATCTTGCTTTGGCCATAGATCAGGACCAATGAGGAGATCCAGACACCCTGGGGAAGCATCATACTACTTATGAAGAAGTGCTTTTTACCTGTTTTTGTCCATGCCACTGCACTCACCCAGTAACACCTCGAGGGTGGGGTGTACAATGAGCATCAGTGGTGAACTAACCCTCATTTCCACAAGGACCTGACATCAGCAGAAAGCTCTGTCCACCTTCAAGCAACACTGTATGGTTGTTTACTGAATCTCTTGCAAGGGAATCAAACCACATGATTGTATGAAGAGCATTCCTGCTTCCCTCCTTTCACTCACCATGGGCATGGCATCCTTCAATTGTGCACCACCAAGCACCTGAACTGGTATTCAGACTTGGACTTTGGAAGAAAAGCTCCAAAGTATTACAAAACATTTTCAGAATAATCATTTTACATTCTTTAAAAATAACACAAAACAAATACACTTTAAATAATCATACTAAATTAGATATAATATGAAAACATTGGTTAAGAAAAGATACAAGTTATATGACAATGATTTAACAGTTAGAGAAATTGTAGCTCTTTTATAGAGAAATTAACTGTAAGTTAGTATACAGCAAATAGGAATTGCAATACAAAGTGAGAGAAAAGCAGACATGGTATATTTAGAGAGAAAGGCAGGCAAGAGAGACTGATAAAAGTAAGGAATTGAGTGACGAAGGGACAGTAAGGAGGTATAAGGTATGAATAGGTATTTGTTCACATTTAGGGATATAGTTTATCCTGGTGTTGATCAAGGACAGAGACAGCTTTTGGTTAGGAAGCCTTTCTGAATGGTTTTGAAGGATGGGAGGGAGGATACTGTCCTGATGGATACAGGTAAGAAGTTTTTGGCAACATGGTATGATTACAAACAATGCCCAGCAGATTTGATAGGCTTGTGGACAGAAGGAGTTTTTGGTCATTGGATCATATAGAGACAGAAAGAGGTGTTAAACTGTTCAATTTTATTTAACATGCTTCCAGCACTCAGTACACATTTAATTTGGGAACTCTTGCATGTGTTTGTGGGGGTAGACTTTTTTAACACCTTTATTAAAGTGTCAGTTAAGATATAGGCCACATACAGTAATAGAAAAGAAAACAAACCTTATTAACATTTTTTTAATTTATATATATATATATATATATATATATATATATATATATATATATATATATATATTACATATGTGTTTTCTTTATAGCAACTGTAATTCAGTCCAACAATATACAGATTGTTCAATTCCTGCCTTCCCTTAAACCTCACTCTTCATCCGGAGCATTATTGTGCATGTATTGTTCCTACATATTCCATTCTTTTATATGCAATTTGCTCCATCCCCTTTTCTAAAGATTCTTTCAGTTATTTCATCTCTTTTGCAATATTCAGTGCTTCAAATACAGATGGCTTAGATTTTGATTTAATTTCTCTAGTAAACTAGTCTAATTGCTTTTTTGCAGCTAATAAACTAAACATAAGGTTTTACTATGTCTAAGCAATGCAGATCCTGTGTCTCAGCTCAAAAGAATCATTTCCTTAGTTACAGCCATTTGCTCCCCCAATATTTCTGACAAAGTAGTCTGTAGGGAATTTTTAAAATCCACCAACTCATTACATTCCCAGAAAATATGTTCTCAACTTTCTTTCTCTTCCCATAACACCTCCAATAGTTAGTGTCTACCTGAGGAAAAATTCTTTGATTGGGGTATAAAATACACACACACACACACACACACACACACTTCCAAGGGGGAGGAATTCTGAATAGATAATGTCGCAGGGCCATGACTGGTTTCTGTGTTACAGTGGAGTAAGAGAATTGAGATTAACAGTAGTGACCTGATAAAGAATTTACAATATTTAAGGGATTTTGATTGGTATGTTGTCCTTTTGAATCTGTAGCTTGGGTTTAGATTCATAGATTCATTCATAGATTCATAGATTATTACTAGGCTAGCTGCCCTCTTGGACCATTTTTAAGCCTAGCCATTTACCCCCTATGGGAATTAAACCCTGCACCTTGTGCTTCTAAGATAAACACCTTAACCATTGCACCACCCTCCCACCCAGAATGTTGGTTAATTATTTGGTTATTTAAGTAGAAATGCATTTTCAGGATTGCTGAAGTACATAATTGCATGGATTATTTGAGTTTTAAATGTGGAGAGGTCAAAATTACAGAGCATGTAATATCTTCAACTACAGTAGGAAAATTATAGCTGTGCTGTGTTTTAGGCCTGATAGAGGCTGGGAGTACAGGTGTTGAGAATACCAATACATTGATTGAAAAAGTAATCTTTAATATTTAGAAAAATTGGAAATGTATATTTAGGGCAAAGGTGGAAGAGAAGAGTTTGGAGGTTCCTGAAATGTTGTGAAAAAGTGCTACTACTTTAGACTGGGGGGGAGGGGTGATGAACCATAGGGATGTATGAGTTACATGTTGCAAGAAAGCACTGTCGGTTTGTAATGGAGAAGTGAGATATAGTGAATAGTGATGGTATTTTTAAGTATTCTGAAGAGAAGGGTATTTGTGTTCCTATTAGATTGCTATTGCTAGAAGAGGAAATACTTCAAAATGTGTTTCTACCCACAGCAGAGGTAAGTCAAAGTTATGTACAGTAGCTTAGAAAGATATTTGTGGAGCTATCGATATTTGCTATTTCTGTTACTAGGTGTTGGGCTGCCTTGTAAGTCAGTTCAGAGTTTTGAAGATCTGTTGAAGGTGTTATAAGTTACATAAGTTAGTTAATGAAGGGATTTAGACTTAATACTTTTAGCTAAAGAACTTTTAATTTTCTGGGAGCAGAGTGCTTACTTGTCCATTTCAAGCATTATATAAGGATTGTGATGGGACTGAATACACTGGGAGAGCGGTGTGTTTTAATAGGTATGCATTTGAGAAGGGAAAGGGTGAATGGGGATGTGGGTGGAAGAGAAGTGAAGTAGGGCATGCCTCTGGGTGTCATTGAGAACCAATAAGATTGTGCATGCAAAGAGGTGCTGCTGGACCCAGAATATATATATATATATATAGATCATGGGATACTTCCATGATTTTGTCCCCACCTCACCACAATGGCTCAATAGCATACATAACATTATAAAATTGTTGCCTATTCATTATAGCAGTGCTAATTCTTGGATGACAGGATTTCACTGGGGTAGCCTGCTGAACTAATTTCTTAGCAGTCAATATTTGCTTATACTGTACTCTAGGAAATTGAAGGTAATAAAAATAAGTTAATTGCAAATTTTATATAATCTTGCATTAAGAATCACACTGGGCATTATCTGTTCAGAAAGGCATCAGAGCTCATTCCCACTGACTTTCCTGCAGCAGTAAATTGTTTTTGGTACATGTAATTAAAATGTGGTTAAATAACCAATGACTTAAGTGAAATTCTAAACAACGTGACACCAAGACTAAAGCCCAAGGACAAGTAAAGACAGGGGCCCTTTCCACACACTTCATGCAGGGAGAAAACAAAAATTACCTCTTTGAGTTAATAAAAGAAGCACAATCTCAGAGCAGATTAATACATTAAATCAGTCTGTTGATTAGCCTCAATTCAATTTACTGATTAAAGCACTGCACCATCTAAGGGGCATCTGAAATCACCAGACTGCTCCCTGAAACTGTACTACTTTTGTCTGCAAATCTAATTCTTGTTTACAGATGCAGGACACTTTAGGTCCATAAAAGGTAAGTTAATGGTGTTTCTTACCTTCCTAACTCTCTCCACTATTTTATACTATGCTTTCTCTCTGAAAGATCTTTGCAGACAACCATGTTGTGTGCCTACTATATTGTGGTCATTGTTTTCTAAAAGCAGGGTTTCCTCAGGCGTATAAAAAGGTTTAAAAGGTGGTTGCCTTCTTCTCCTTTTACCATGTAATCAGGTAGTAATTTTGTTAAATATTTAATATAAAATCCTTTATGTTGGGAATCAATTAGTGGAATCCTTGCTATATCTTTGTCTTTCACTTACCAGTGCTCAGGCACATTTTCAGTAGCCCTAGGAGGTGATATCAGTACTAGTAAACATTCAGCTTCACTGGATCTAACTCCCAATTACACAACTCTTTTGTTCCTAGCCATATAAAAAGATCTGACCCACACCACAAGTATACAACTCTTTTGTTCCTAGACATATAAAAAAGATCTGACCATGTCACAAGTATACAACTCTTTTGTTCTAAGCCATATAAAAAGATCTGGCCTACACTCCCAACTACAAAACTCTTTTGTTCCTACCCATGTAAAATTATCTGACTTATACCTCCAAGTACACAACTCTTTTGTTCCTAGCCATATAAAAAGATCTGGCCAACACCCCCAAATACACAACTCTTTTGTTCCTCGACATATAAAAGAAGGCCCTTTCAGCCCTTTGATCTGCCTCTGCAGAAAATCCTCTGCAGATATGGCTACAGCAGCCTTGTTTTGACTTGGAGAGATCAGCAGAGCACTGGAAATCAATGAGAGATATCTAAATCAGAGGCAGCAGCAGCAATGCCCAAGACAGGATCTTCAGTAGTGTTCAACTTCTTGTGTAAAAGGAGCATCAGATAAAAGAAGATTGGGGACATTCTCTGCTTTGCTGAAATCCCCTCAGGTTGCAGTGGCTGCATCCAGAGGCAGAAGAAAGATCAAAAGTCTGCTTGACAGGTAAATGATGATCTGTTGCTGACATCTTAATGTGCTTAGTACACGGTGAGAGTACAAAAGGCCCAAATAGGAATATAAGTGAATGCATCAAAGTTTAAAAAAGCAAAATGTACAAGGATGCACAAAGAAGGAAGATCACAACTGATCATTTTTTTGTTGGAGACAAAGGTAGATCACTTCTATTTGATGGGATTAGGGATTAGTGAGCAGAGCTTACATGGCTTTACCATCTCTGAAAGATTTTCTTAAGAAGATAATGTATAACTAGTCAGAAAAACTGGGGCATCAGTTGGATTAGGACTTGTGGTGCCAAATGTGAATGCTGCCTAGTTATGCTACAAACCTAGGAGGTTTAAAATATTGCACAGGGTTATTTGCACAACTGTATTTATGCACCTGAAAACTTGCAGCACATGTTCTCTGATTTGGAAGGGGGTATGCTGGACTTTTAATAATAATAAAAGGGGAACTTAGATATATATTTTCTGGCTGTGTAGTAAGTTAGAATTAAATGAAAAAGATATACAGAAAAATACAGGTAGTCATTTTTCTAAAGAAGCTATGCCTTCACTGGCTATGTATGTTTTGAGGTATTGATGACAGGGGGTGGACAAGACAGGAGACATAATCATTAAGCCTAATTTTACTAGTAATTAAAAAAGCAAATATCAGGAAGTGGAAGCAGGATCCAACTCTGGATGAGCTCGGCAGTATTATGAATGATGCCGGGTAAGTTAGTAATCAAAAGCAGAGTGCAATGATATCTGAAGAAATGGGTCCCTTGGTTTGTTTATGAGGATGGAATACCTGTAAGCAAGTAGGGGACTCGGTCAATATGGGGAATAACATTCTACACTACAGAATGATTTAGGGAATGTTGCAATGCCTGATTATGCCATCCCCTCACATTTCGAAAACAAAGTAACTTCACCAATGAAACCAATTGACAAGACTTTTCAAAGATGTAAGCAGTCTATATATGATTTAGAAAAACTCACTTTGAAGTATGTCATGTTAGATATTGAAATCAGCTATCTAACTGAGTGCATAAAAAGGAAATGCGTACCACAGGGGCTCCGAACCAACAAATTTCCGAACTGTGTCTCTTTTGGAGACAGTTTATTTAATGAGTTAGTGAATATGTTCAATGATTTTGGCATTAAAATGATTATTATGCTAACTGAACATTGCACTAAACAAGTGGAAACCATCAAACATCAAATGAGTGACTTGGACAAAAAAGTTAAGAACTTTTCATGTTTTCCTATGTTTAATAATATGTTTAATAATCTGTATTGCAGTATTACAGCTAAAGCGGACAGACAAAGGGCAACATTAGTGGCCAGGAAGCAAAAGAAATTTAAATGTGACATTTTAGCTTACGCTAATAAGACTGCTTACCTTGTTAACACTAAATCTTCGGTTGCTCGTGAATGTGAAACAAATAATATTTGTGTCAACGGTGAAGGGAATAACAACAATAACGGCAGCAGTACGAATGAGAGTGTTGATAACAACAATGTGAAAGATCTATCTGGTACTAAAAGTATTGGTAATTGTGACAAATGTTCTAATAATTCAAATGGTGAAATGTTGAGTGCACATTTAGATAGTACTGCAAACACTAACAACAACACTAACACCAATGAAGGAGCAACCAACACGGTGCCTTTTTTGGTGGACAAACAAGGGAACAAGAGGGCACCTACTTGGTCCAAAGTTGCTCAGAACCAGCCCAAAGGCAGGCTCAGGAACAAAAAGAAATGGTAGATGAAAATAGTTTCATTAATTATGACATACAGATTCACAACTTATCTAAGATAGATCTTTCAGTTTCTACTAAAAATCTTTTGAAAAAGGGATTTTCTTTTACTCCCTCCAGTTCTTTCAATTTGGCTAAGACTATCATAGATTTCAGGTTAACTTTGAGGAAGCTAAACTTGAAATACATACTGCAAGATATTAACTGTACTACGCCAAATATAGGTCCAAAAAAAGCAAGTACTTATAATCCACCATTAATAGGTATACTACAAGTATTTCAAAACATGTGTGAAGGAGCTATTAGAGACATTTTACCTAGGAAACATGAAAAGAACTTAAATGAGTCAGAAATTGAAGCTTTGAAGGCACTAAGGGACAATAGTCAAATAAGACTGATGAAAGTGGACAAAGGGGGTAAGATAGTTATAATGGACAATATATAATATCATGAGTCCATGGAAATTCTGTTATCAGATGAAAATACCTATCAAAAGGTAGATTTCACTTTCATTAAGAAAAGCTATTTAAGATTGGATACATTTCTGTTTGACATGTTTTGTCAAGGTGAGTTAGATTACCAAAGTTACAGCTTTTTACAAGTAGAACATCCAAAAATGGCTGTTTTGTTTGGTATTCCAAAATTGCAGAAAAACTTGTCTAATCCTCCCTTTAGGCCTATCATATCAGCCAACAAATCTAAGACCGAAACTTTATCTGTTTGGTTAGATTATATTTTAAATCCCATAGTTCAGAGTTCTAATTATTATTTAAAAGACTCCTGGCATTTGTTAGAATTATTAAGAGATTTAACACCATCTAGTACAGATTTCTGTATGGCATCATTGGATGTTCAGTCATTGTACACTTGTATTGATCAAGAGAAGGGTATCGAACATCTGAGAGAGTATTTATCTAAACACAGCAATTTAAACAATGTGAAGGTTAATACTGTGTGTACTTTAATAGAATTAATATTGGACAACAATTTCTTTACATTCAATGGAAATTTTTACAAGCAGATTTCAGGTGTTGCAATGGGTGCAAGAGTCTTATGCCAATTTGGTAATGGCAAATTGGGAAAGCACTTTTATTGACAACAGTTGTTATAGAAAAAACATCATTTTTTATTGTCGTTACATAGACGATTTGTTTTTTCTTTGGCAAGGTACGTTAGATGAGTTTAACACCTTTGTAAGCTACTTAAATAGTACCACCGATTTTTTTAAATTTTCATTAGGTAGTTATGGATCAAGTTTAAATTTTCTTGAACTTAATTTGTATTATGATTCTACAGCTAAACAATTTTTTAGTAAAATATATAGAAAATCTACATTCGCTAACCAGTACTTGCACAAAGAAAGTATACACCCGCTGCACATGAAAAGAGGAGTAATTAAGGGACAATACATCAGGCTGAGTAGATTGACATCGCAAGACAGTACTTTTCATGATGAAGTGAAAATTTTGAGAACTTTCTTTTTGGGTAGAGGTTACCATGTTTCATGGTTAGAGTCTATTGAAAGAGAAGTTATGGCGTTGAGAGACAACAAAGCTGGTCCTATTCTTACCATTTGCTCTTTGTCTTCTACAAGTAATACTCCAATTGAGAACAAAGAATTCATTAACGCTTTTGTCTTGCCTATTTCTAATGAAATGTGGCTTATTAAAAGCATTATAGTTGACAATTGGAAGGTAATGTTAGGTTACCAGGAATTGGCTAAAGTTATAGGTACAAGACCTAATTTCACTTTTAAAAAAGTTGTAAATCTTAAGAGTTTACTAGAGAAAAAAGTAGACACACGTGCTATTAATAAAGGAGTTAGTATCAACACTAAGGGCACTTATGTGTGCCATCATTGTAAGCAGTGTAGATACATAAGTAATTCTTCCTCAGTTTATTTTTCACATTTAAACATCACACACTGGTCCAAAAAGTATTACACATGTCATAGTGAAATGATTGTGTATTTAGCCCAGTGCCAGTCATGCCCTAGTTACTATGTAGGGATGACCACAAGAAGTCTTAAAAAAAGAATTAGTGAACACATTTTGGCCATTAAAAAAAAAAAAAGGACATGATGAATGCGCTGGGCAAGCATTCTACCAAGTGTAATAATTTCAAAAAGTTTATTTTTTCTGTTTTGGACAGTGTTGTTAATAGTGTATTTACTGGAGACAACAAACGTTTGTTGGAATGTAAAGAATCTATATGGCAAGTGTATCTAGGAGCAGATCAGGCTCCAGGACTGAATGATTTAGTTAATATAAAATGTTTTTTACAAATGAAATGAATTTTAAAAGCATTACTATTAAAATATATATATATATATATATATATATATATATATATATATATATATATAAGTTTTTTTTATATATATATATATTTATGCATTGTTTATACACACATTATTTTGCTTTTTACATTATAATTTAGAACAAACATTTTTAAATGTGCATATATAATTTTACTTTAATGGAATTAATTATTGGCATCACAGAACATGTGACTACTGTTTTAATATATAAAGTGCTTTAACGTCTGGGAGAGTTGTTTCTGATGAAGTTCACATTAAATAAAGTGAATGAAAGCGCTAAGTTTGGTGTTCCATACTTTATTCAGCTGGATTTAATTCATCTTCGAAAAGTCTTGTCAATTGATCCCCTCACATTTCTTTCATGGTAAAATGTCATCAATGGAAATGTACTTTTTGGAATCTGTTTGGTGTGTTTTCAATAGATCTCTAGCAATACTGTAAATTGTTTCTGTTGTTACCTTGTAATCTATGCTGTTTAAACTTGGGTGTTATGTTAAATAACTGGTGGATGTTGCTTGGATTTAATGTTAGCCCACCCCCCAAAAAAAGAAAAGTGGTAGCTTTAGTTTCAATGTGTATTCATAAATATGGGTGGGTGTCTAGGTGTGCCTCTTGCATGGCTGTGCTCTCCCCACCCCCATTTGTTTTATTGAGTACGGGTTTACTGAGCTGTGCTCAATGAAACACACATAAAACTAGGCAAGGATGAATTATTCTACTTTCATCCTTGACTCCCAAATGCAATGGACTTATTGTAGCCTTCTGCTATAATACAAACCTTAGAGTCCTTTAATTCTGTTTGTAAGAAGAGTTTGCACCTTCTCCAGTTTCACCAAATGGTATGTGAGCTGGTGACAAAACAGGGTATAGTATTCCATAACTGTTCTGATAAGAGAATTATAAACTGAGGCAATATTTCAATGTCTCAAATTAAAGCTACATGAGCCAGATGAAATATCACAGAGAATAAAGACCTCACTACAGTGCAGGCAATCCAAATTAAATAAGAGGAGTTGTTCAGCGAGGATGGAGTGAACTGCTACTGCCAGCTTACCAGTCCTTGGGGGAGGTTGGCACTTCTAGCTCAGCACATGGGTGACACTTAGTGGGAATACTAGCTGTTCAACTCTATAGAGCCCATACTGTCTTTGTGCATTCACACTCCTAAGCTGAAGGGAACTCAGCATGCTGGTACAAGCTTCCACCGAGTGACTATGATAGTGTAAATCAGTAGAACTGCAGAGGGGGACAAAGGTGTTCCCAGCTGGAGAAGGTAAGCTGCCCTGTAGGACCAGAAGGATGTTCCTCTCCCTACCACCCAACTCCTACCAGGGAATACTGAGGAGTAAGGTATAGGCATTAGAACTCTGGCCTTGCCTGGCAATACCAAGCTCTTCTCCCCCTGAAACAAATGGATTAACCGGATGCAGGTAGAGGAGGTCCTACAGACAGCAAACAAAAAATATTAAAGCTGCTGAATATGAAAAAATTGTGAACTTATTTTCAAAGAGATGTTCTTTTAGTCTGCAGATTTCATAGCTGTTCACATCAGTGGCTTCTGAACCTTGCAGCACTGTATGATAAACTCTGTCAGTGCCAAATACAAAGTTATATCTGACATATAGGTATTTAAGTAATATTAAGCATTTTCTTCAAATAAGCTTAAGAGCATTCTGTAACGATCTTCATAGGATGTTCTATAAAATGTCTATATACCTTACAACCACTTTGAATCAGGAAAAGTATTTTCACTTGCTAGAATCATGGTATAACATACAATTGTTACAGCAAAATACTATATGACTATTTCATCATGAGAAGTATTTTCATTTACCAAACTATGACATATATATTATAAAAGATACCAGCAAAATAATATTCTGTTTAGTTTCTCAGACCAGCATAAAACAGAATAACAGAATCCTCTGACCACTGGACTAAGTGATGTTATAGTGACAGGTTTATTCTTCAAACAAACATTGAATTTTTAAACTGTTTAATAATATATTTGAGTATTGCATACTGTATAAGTCTAAGCAAATAATTAAATAAACGGTGCTTCACGGACACCTCTCTACAAACACACACACACTCACACATATGCCTGGTGAACTTACTTGGTAAGCGAATTAGATTAAAGCAATAAAAGAATAGTCCTAGAAAAAATAAGTTTTGTCCAGAAAAATCACCCATTGACTATACTGTTTGTATTAACTTGTGTGAAATTTTTAAAATACATATTTTGAATGTAAATATATATTTTTGAATGCATGTGCTATAAAAATGATTTTATTTTTTTCATTTTTTTTATTTCAATTCATAGGATTACCCAGCACCTTAAGCAAACTGAATGTGGCAAATGACACCTGTTCAGCAGGAAACGAAGAGGCCTACTGAGCCTCTTTTCTACCATACAATTCTTAGCTTTTTTTTAATCAAACATGTTGCTACAGCTTGTTTCATTCTAGAATACAAAATGAGCATATCAAGAGCATCATCTTTGATGGTTTGCAATATGATTGAACTTACTGAACCTACTGGTGCATTATCATCTACAACAAATAGCACTGAATGCTTAGCATCACAATTTAACCCTCATTTCATCACGACTATCACCTCACTTTTAAACAACATCAAATCTAACTAACCACTTACAGTGCCTACTTCAACTAACTGTAAACCCAGCTACTTCTCTTTTAAACGAATACAAACCTCTTATATCAAAAAAACTCCTATCAAAACTAAAATCTACCTGTCTAGCAGCTGACCATCTCCCTAATGACTTCTTAAAAATTGTTGCCAGCTCCATCACCTATCCCGTATCTCTCCTAATCAATCGTTCCATTGCAGAACAATATGTCCCCATACTATGAAAAATATCCCATATCATCTAAAAATCTCTCTAATTATTGGCTCATTGCCATTCTCTCATCCCTATACAAAATCTTAGAGAAGTGTATCCATAAGCAGCTCCTAGACTACCTCACTGCAAATAACTTCTTATCTAGTTCACAGCAAGGCTTCCATACAAACCACAGTACCTCCACAACTAGTCTCTACTATATTCTTTGAAATGTCCAGAGCTTTTGATATGGTATCCCACCAGCTACTACTCAACACTCCATCTCTACAGCTCTCAACTGGTTCTTTAGCTACCTTACTAATCAGCAACTAAATGGGATAATAAACTCTCTACACTCCTCCCAGTCTCTGTTTGAATTCCTCAGGCTCCCATATTTAGCCCTCTCCTTTTTATTATATTCGCAAATAGTCTAAACACTGCCACTAAATCTGCTTCTATCATATGCCGACAACGTTACTCTTATTTGCTCTGCTCCCACACTCCAAGAACTCCAAGATAAACTGCAAAAAATTGTTTATAGATATTGAAAATTACCTAAATGACCTTCAATTCATCCTAAATCCAAACAAAACAAAGTTAATAACCGTCTTCAACAGGAAACCCAAAGCAAACCCACCTCCTCTCTCCATCTACTCCACTAATGGCAATATAATAGAACCTTTTAACCAAACAGAACTACTTGGTGTCACAACAGACAACAACCTAAAATTCAATAAACACATATCACTCACAATTAACAATATTCACATCAAACTTGGTGTGCTATATATGGCCTAACCTTACCTCACTCAAAATGGCAGACTAGCCACAGCCAGATCCCACCTCCTGTCTACTCTCCTCTACTATTCTCAAATGTTCACTAACCTGCACATGTCTGATTTACATCTACTTGATTCCTGTTATAATAAAGTAGCAACATTTCCTGCTAATATACTCAACTGGACCCAGCATTGTCTTGCTCTTCAAACACTACACTGGCTTGAATTTCCTAATCTGTTATTACTCAATCAGCTCACCACTGCCCACTCAATTATCCGCAAACCTGAAAACTGACCTGCACTGTCCAACCTTGTGCAACTAAATAACAACCCCAGGACACTTAGATCATCTGATAAACTTATACTCGAGGTAACAAAGTCCCATAATTACTTTGGTGACCCTCTCTTCTCCTATAAAGTAGCCAAGCAGTGGAACTTAATACCCCAGTTGTTGTTGTTGTTGTGTCTTTTGGCTTTTCCCGGTGAGGGGGTTGCCACAGCAGAACTCCGGTCCGCTAATGATTGGCAGTAGATTTTTACATGCCGAGTTGCCGGCCCTGATGCACAACCTTCAACGAAGGTACGCCCATTCACGCATGTCTCCACACAGAAGACGCTCTAGCTGAGAATCGAACAGGACAACGTCTTACTGTGAGGTGACAACGCTACCGCAGCACCACAAAAAACATAGATAGTCATAACTTCAACAACTCCTAAAGGAATACCTTACTCAGCAATGGCTATGCTCCTGTAATACTCCTGGCTAGTTTCTCAGGCCATCAATCAAATGTTTTTTTTTTCTACTATCTTCTCTTTGTCTTACTGCTACCAAATGAAAATAGCACAATGGTTAATTTTAGCTCTGTATCTAATGAGTTTCATATTACTGTCTGTAGTAAGGCTTAGGAAATGTAATGTTTTCTGTTTACAATCGCTTTTTGTAAATTATGATTGTAGGCAACTGTTAAACTTTTTGTATATTCTTTGTAAATCTTTGTAAAATTTTTTTAATTTTTTTTGTGCTATTGTTATGGGGCTTTTCTCCCCGGATCTCTGCTGAAAACCCGGTTAACAAATGTAAAATAAAATAAAATAAAATAAAATAAATAAATTATTTTTCTTTGAGCTATTTGACTAGACATTTATCTTTTTTAATAGCAGCATCACCTGGCTTAGAATTGTTGCACCTGCACTAACCGTCTGTACTTTTTTTGTGTTGACTGGAGAATTACAATGAGAAACTCTTTTGTGGCACATTGTGGTAGAGTAAGGCAAATCTCTGCATCATTTGACAGAATGACAGAATTTGGCTAAAAACTCTGGAGCAGTTTGATTACATATAGGTTGGGATTCATAAAGATATGCTGCACATCTGTGCAAGGCTTGTGCAACTGGGCAGCATTGTGCAGTATCATAGTGGGTCCAGACTGGCAGCACTTATTTGCAGTTAAACATGCTTCATGGCACATAATTGAGCAGTGCAGCAGCAGCTATGCAAGCAGAAACATCCGAAGAAGAAGACACAGTCCATAAAACAGGTGTATGTCACGTTGTGCAACCTTGTGAAAATTGAAAAAGTGAACTCACAGATTAATACATCTCAAAAATAAAGCAATGCATGCATTAGCTGGGTTGCATATGCTAGTATGCTCATTGTCAGGATAACACAAAGGACTGCATATTACTATCTGGCCATACATTTGCAGTTGTAGGGTTGTGGTGTCCATTCATGTGGACGCCTGTCATATTCATAAAATAGGAGGAATTGGGAGAATAATAAAGTAACAAAAAAGTGATGCAGCAAATAAAGTGTCACAGATAAGGATAATATACATGAGTGGACAGGACATGGGAGGCACAGCAGCATCTTTTTGATGGAGGTATGGCTCCATTTTTTATTTATTTTGAGAGAAAATAAGAGGGCGTAGGATGAAATGAAAAGTAGGGTAGTAAGTGGGTATAACAGCTGGCAGGGGCAGACAAACACAAACAACACGCAGACAAACAGGGAAGGATATGCACACACTAGGATGGAGACGATTATGGTATGAAAGATTGTAGATAAACTTTTTTGAGACTCCATACACCAAAAAATTTCATCTATGATCACTTTCTTCATAAAACAAAGCCAACAAAATGTATTGATTGCAAATTTAAACAATGGTTTTACATTTGTGATCAACCACTATACTAAAACAAACACATTATGTTATGAAAGATTGTAGATAAACTTTTTTGAGACTCCATACACCAAAAATTTTCATCTAATATCACTTTCTTCATAAAACAAAGCCAACAAAATGCATTGATTGCAAATTTAAACAATGTTTTTACATTTGTGATCAACCACTATACTAAAACAAACACCCCAATCTAAAAAGGAAATCACTACACCACCCCTAAACACCAAATAAACCTCTATTCTATACTAACACATCATATACAACTTCTTACATGGAGGACTTTGCCCCCTCTACCCTCCTATGAGGGTGCTCTACCCTCAAACCTCTGAAAATTGTATAAACTAACTTCACGCTCACTCAACCATGGAAAAAGTGAAATTACTCAGAATTCTGCTATAGTCAACATAAAGCAAGTTGACTATAGCATAATTCAATCAACTGTACTGCCAGTGATTTTAACCAAAAATTTTGCCCACGAAAAAGTGAACCAGTGACCAAACATACATCACCTATGGAAAGACAAGGGACAGACTGAAACAAACAGAGGGGAGATAAATGTTGATGTGAGGGGTTAAACAATTCACTACTTATGGGGTGTGACACAAGAAAAAGGGGACACATATGGCTGAGGATAGGTTGTGGTAAAAGCAGCAGTGTGCCATCCCAGCACAGAAGGATATCCATCACCACATGAAAGATAAGGGTGGTTGGTAGTATGAGCGACCCTGGCTGGAGGGTACCTGCTAGTGAGAGATCAGGACTCCCCTCCAGTAAGGCACTCCCAGTTCATTGTCCTGGTGTTTCTCATTAAAGTCCCCTGGATTAGCAGGCTGTGGTTGTGATGCCTGTTGAGCAAAGTTATTATCTGAATCTGCAGTGAGGAGATACAATGGGCAGTATTTTATAAGTCAATTTGTCCTAACAGTGGTTGGGATATATTTAAAACACACATCAGCATTTGTGAGTGGAATTCATTCTCTTGCCTCCTGTGTTAGGTAGTACATTTACTGCCACATTCTCTTCATACTGAAAGATAAACTGCATTCCAGAGAACTATAATGTAAGATGCCAAAGCAACAGATAGTTCCACACATATATCCCATTAGCTGTGTGACAGGCAGCAAACAAGTGTGTGTCCCCTGGGCATATATTCACATACTTAAAAAAGTGCCACATTTAGAGGGGACATGTAAGGTAGTGTAAAGGCACTGTCAGATGGTGCAGCATAACAGTAACCCAATAACAGGTGCCTGCAGAAATCCACATTGAATGCAGTTGGCATATTATATTAAGCAAGACAGCCACCTTTGCCTGACAGTGAAGAGACACCCAGTAGCATACATGTATTTCCTAGCCTGACATCGACAAACACTTGCCAGTAGCAAGACCAATCCAAAACATAAAAAAGAAAAAACATTGCTATCCTCTTAAAATACCATTTAGGGTGATGTTGTCTAACCTCTGCTTCTCATACATGAAGATATTTATGGTCACCATAACAATGCCTATACTCTTATGCTGTCCTGGTATAATGTCCATGGCTAACAGCACCTCAACCTACTCATACAGGTATTGGTGTTCTTGAAGGCACTCATCATATAGGCCTAGTATGCACTCTCTAACCTGACCATGAAGGAGGTTGAGCATAATCTTGCTCTTAATCACACACCATGCAGACAATCTCTGGTAGACACTAGTAGAAGATGCCATAGTTTTCTGAATCTCCTCAGAAAATGGTGTCACTTTCATGTGGTATAAAATGGTAGGGTGCGAATCATGCTTAAAATTAGATTTCTTAATACATGGCAGAGCAACATGTAGCTGAGAAGTAGTGCAACAGACATATCTGTGCAGGTCTGCTATATCAGCTTGTGGCCATAGGTTGGATAAGGTGAGCTGACGTAGGTGCACTTTATGTCACAGATGTGTAACAGTGAAAATGGATAATAGGCATTCATGTAACATAGCTTAACTTGCCAATTTATCATGCAAACAAATACAAAATTGCATTGTTTAAAATGCATACCACTATTTTGTATGCTACACCATGGACAGTCAGGAGGCTACACTGTATATCTAGCAAGTAAAACTAGGTGGAAAATGTACACTTTCTGGATCCATTGACAGCTTTGAGGAGGTACATGGTATTCTGCAAGTGTGTGGTAAGTTGTTTTGTCAGTTGTCTTGGGGTGTACACTCTTGAAGTGGAATTCACACTGCAAAAGGCTAGCAGTATGAATATGTATGCCTGCACATACATATTATATGGATAGTGTATTGGCACCAAGGTAGTCCATGATATCAAGACAACTTCTCTCTGTATGTACCTGTCATTACTTGTGTTGAACGTATGGGCAGTGAAATCTATATGGTGGCATGTGGTGGTAAGTACAGCAGTCATGTGTCTTCAAACACACATGTTTATTCTCCCACTGTACTAGGGTAGTGCTGTGTCACTGGTGTTTCCTAAGATGCCCCCTAATGCTGACAGCAAGGATGGCTACCTTAGCATATACATTTCTGTTGATCCTAAGCAAGTGTATGAACCCTGTGTGGAGTGTATATGTGTCAATGTGTGTCAAGTACATCTGCTATATGTATTCCTATATTTGTCCCTACATCTATTGTATGGTATACCATCACAGCAATTCCTTTGAATATTTTTTTATGCAGTTATCATCCTTCCACTTCCATAAGCATACAGACTATATATCTGTGTCATGAGATCATAGGTTGCAGCATGTCTGGAGGATGTGGTAGATGGCAGAGGCTTGACAATTTTAGTCCTCCTGAAAATGATACCCTGCTGCAGGCAGTCAGGACACAATGATGAAATCTGCTGGAGAGAGGCAATGTTGATCAAATTTTATGAGATCAGATGTGCCAGAGGGTTGTCTATGACATAAATACCATGGGAGGCTGCAATCAGACATTACAGCAATGCTGCAATCATCTTACAAAATGTTACTCCATAACAAATTAAAGGCTTATTCCCTAAGAACTAAAAGGAGCAGGCCTATAGAGCAAGAGGAGATTTCAGCACCCCTGGAAGGAGACAGTAGTTTAGGGATGTCCTCAGGAGCATTGGATGCTTGAGGATAGACCCATCACCACATCTCAGTGGATGATGCACTGTGTTAATACCGCTTTTAGTAGTTCTCTGTGCAGCAGCACTGCAATCAGAGGCTTTAGGCTGACCACAACATATGCCTCATATGTTTTTTTATAGGAATATTAGGTATCAAGACACATCGGGAAGGCAGCACAGCTAGATTTGGATTGCATGGTACATCTTGCATGGGCATGCTAAGCATGCAAGCCACAGTGAAAAGTTTTAGATTGGGTACACATGCTCACAGCAGAATGCATTTTGTTGTGTTTTCAGAGAAGAGGACTGTTATGGAGACACCTACTGAGGATTGGTACTTGCAAAATTGCTGAATATGAGGATGACAAGATACTAATACATAAATAACAGTCTGATGACACAGTGTCACTGTTTTTCTCCATCATGGGTGGGTATCTAGCCACACTGCTGGGTGAAGGTGTGGTCTCACCCACAGATGAATCTGTGGCTATACAGAGAGAGGGGGAGAGATCCCTACTGGCTTCAGAGCATCAGAGAATATCCTCTTGTGGCTGCAGCTGCAGATGACAATACTGTTTCTGGCGTGAGTGTACCCACCATTGTGCAGACAAACAGGGTACCTTATGTTGTGACATGTCACAGTTGGCCTCTTAGGATCAGTCAGCAAATTGTTGGACTATCATCCATGCATGGTCTGCTGCAACATAGTTCATCATGGAGCTAATAGCTGTATTGTGTGGCATTCATATGGACATGGAGTCCAGTGACAACTGGTCCTATAAGGCCTAGAGTAGTACACAATACTTTCATCTCCAACTCTTTTAGGGGATTGGCAGTGCCACTGTCACTGCCTACACTGGCAATATTCTTTGAGGTTGTGGTAGAGTACATAACAGAGGTGAGAGTGTAGGGAGGCCACCTTATGGTATACAGTCCTCACTTTTGCCCTGAAGTGTACTACACTCTGCCACTCCTCTTTATGGCCAGCCACAACACCTGTCTTCCACTAGTAGGGCATGTTACAAGCAGCCTGCCCCCAAGGGATGGTAGAACATTCATACACCATTACTTACAGAGGACCCCAATTCCTAGTGCAACAAGCCAGCAGAGATGCAGCAAGTCATGGTCGCATGCTGGCACCCACATTGCAATGGAGTAGAAAATTTTCACTGACACACAATACCTTGCACCTTGTGACCCATGCCTTTACCTCCTGTGACATACTTCCCTCATCCAGTGTGTGCAAACACTCAAGTGTCATTGTGCCCCAAGCTCTGTGCAAATGATGATGACTATGAATAATCTGCCCTCCCTTCCTCCTGTGTGATGTATGTGACAACGTCTGAAGCATAGTGTGACCATGCACTGACCAGCATAGCCTGATAGTAACACTGCATGCATCATCATGTTTCTTCTGTATGACCCCTCACTGCTGCTGTGTGTTTGCCAGGGTTCACTGGTCTGAATTAAACTGTTGCACCATGTACTATGTGTATAATTGTCTGAGTAGCTATTTATGCTGCAGGTTGCTGCTGTTCAACCATAATCTTGTCAGATTATGGTGTTGTTACACGTTTTCTACTGATTTACTGTTCTAGAGGCACATACTTTTGAAATACCCAGCATGTCCCCTATTAGTCTCATTGTGGGACCCCTACAGCACAACAGAAGAAAATTGCCCCTGACACAGAGGATGCAGATGGAGCTTTATATACCTTGAACTTCACAGGTATGGGTGTGATGGAGCTTTATACACCTTGGACTCCTCAGGTATGGATATGATGGAGCTTTATATACCTTGGACTCCACAGGTATGGGTATGATGGAGCTTTACATATTGGACTCCACAGATATGGGTTTGATAGAGCTTTATACACCTTGGACTCCACAGGTATAGATAGGATGGAGCATTATATACCCTGGACTCCACAGGTAAGGGTGTGATGGAGCTTTATATACCTTGGACTTCACAGTTATGGGTATGATGGAGCTTTTTATACCTTTGACATCACAGGTATGGGTATGATGGAGCTTTATATACCTTGGACTCCACATGTAAGGGTATGATGGAGCTTTATATACCCTGGACTCCACAGGTATGGGTATGATGGAGCTTTATATACCTTGAACTCCACATTCCTATAGATCCTGTGTACCTGTCCCATGCTAACAAAGGCCTGTATAACATCCTGACATATTGTAAAGTTTTAACAAAGCTCCACAGAGTTTAGTAAGCAGCTACTGCTCTGCTGTACTTATCTGCTCAATCCAAGGCATCTGCTGATCTTTGCAAACGTTAAGTAGAATTTTTCACAGTATTTTGCATGGTTGAACTGTATTTTTACTATATCACTGCTTATTTGAGCTGTTTTTACTGAATTGTTGCACTTTGTTTGCTGTAGCCCAGGCTAGATTCAGACCTGTTGAATCTAGTTCTGTTTGGGTAACTTGAACACTAAACCAAGCTATCCTTTGTTGGAGAGGGTTCCCCTGCAACCTTGTGACAGGAATATGCAGTTAGAACTCATCTGGTTGAAGGTTGCTGGAACAGGGTTCAGTTTTGAGCTTTTTCATTGGTTAATTTGTTTAAATCTGTTTGCTCATGTTTGCTACATAAGCACTGTGTTTGCTTGGGTTTGCACTTGTTTGCGCATCGTGCACTGCTGTGCAGTGGTGGCTACTGTTGGCAGTTATATACGCAAACATTTTTGCCTGCAAATTTTCCCTTAATACTCTGCTGGTGCTCTGTCAGCGAGTTCTCACGATTGTGCCTCACTGACTGGTGTTACATTCAATGAAGCTCTAGAGGTACCAACACAGATCTTACCCACTAGCCCTTCATATCTTTGACCACTTCTCCTGTCATCTACTTTTCCTGGTCCTTTCTGTCCACTCCCTGTTTCTGACCACATTAACTTACATAGCATTATGGATGGACAATTTCCCACTGTTTCTCCATCCAGCCTGGTCGACATGGACATCCTGAGGCAATTTAACAACTGCTTAATGTACACTGACAACCTACCTCTTCTAGTAAACACAAATTCAATATCTGAGCGATGCATCTATATTAAGAACCTGGAATCCAAGCTGTCTTGCTCACCAGTCAGTACATCTGACACTAAGCAGGTTGTCAGCATGCACAACTCACCTCCTGAACTAACCAAATCAACAACACATAAACCTACATATGCAGTGGTCCTTACCAGAAGCTTACCTTAACACCAGAGACCTCCCAAACACAAGCAAGCTTCACGTAATACATCTCCTGCAGAACATAGTACACATAGCATCTGTGTCTCAGACAAGCCCCTAAGGCATAACACGAAACCAAACATTTTAGTCATAGGTGACTCCATTGTGAGACACACAGAATTTCCTCTCACCAGGCTGGATAAGGAAAAGGTCACAGTCAGCTGTCTGTCAGGTGCCAGGATTCACCACATCACACATGCACTCAAGTCTCTTAACAACAGGTACTGTTATGACTCTGTCATAGTCCATGTTGGTGTAAATGGCTTGAGATGTACCACACTGGACTATATGAAGAGAGACATGACTGAGCTCTCTGATTATGTGTCTCAGGCAGGTATGTCCCTAGCCTTGAGCAGCATTTTACCTTTGCCTAGGATGATGCCACAATACAAACAAAAAACGATTGACTTCAACAATTGGCTAAGTTTATGGCATCATTCCAAGTATCTGTCAACCTGGGATGATATGGTTGACAGACCTCGATGCTTTGCCAGAGATGGTCTTCATCTGCCACCCTTAGGATTTCAACTACTGGCTAAGGCTCTTGCCACCCACATAGTGCCATTTTTAGGCAGTGTCACAAGAACAAAATTCCTGACATAAAAATGCCCTTTAAAAACAACCTCAAGGTCATGCTGCTAAACTCTAGGAGTGTAAACCTGAAACTGCACTCACTGGAAGCAGCCCTTACCATGGAAGATGTCGACATTTGTGCAGTCACAGAGACCTGGTTTAAGGCTGCAGAGAGCACCAGCCATACCGGATTACATTTCCTTCCACAAATTCAGACCACAAGCTGAAGGCATGAGAACTAAAGGAGGTGGTGGATCATTAAAAGTTCATAGGTAGGTACTAGACTATCAGCCCTGGGGCCCTGGGGCCTATACAAGCTCAGCCGAAAAGGTACTCTGGCTTTTGCCACCCAAGAAAATTATTTTCCTGTGCCACTGTCGAGCAGAGCCACAGAGGTGATCCCCGGGGTGAATTTCCTATTTCCCATCCAATTATCAAGATTTTTCTTGAAGAGTGCTAATGAAGAGCTTTGTTTGATATAGACAAGTAGTTTATTCCAGAGTATGGGAAGTCTCTGGGACAGGAATCTATCTCTCCGGCATGTTCTGTTTATTGTGGTGACAAGGTTTAGGCCCCTAGAGCGTGTAGCTCGGAAGGATTGGGATTTCTTTAAGTGGAGCATGTCTAACAGCTCTGGGTTTCACATAGCTATGTATGTTAGGCAGAGATCACCTCTTAGTAGGCGATATGCGACAGAGTAAAGCTGGAGTTTTTTGAGGCGGTCTGCGTAGGGCATCTGTTTGAGGCCGGCAATCCTCTTTGTGAGGTATTTCTGCGGCCTTTCCAGTTATTGTAGATGTCTTGTGAGGTACATACCAAAAGGGGTATTGTACTCTATAATGGGTCTAATGAGTGATGAGTAGACGGGAACAATGACCTCTTTTTTTTCTGGATGAGAAACCTTTTGTGATGAAGTGTGCTACGTAGAAGGATTTCCTGACTACTGTGGCAATGTGATTATCAAAGGAAAGACTACTGTCCACCTGTGTCCCAAGGTCTCTTATCACACTTTCAGTGTTAAGTTTTTACCAAAGGGGATGACAATGCACTTTTTGGCATTGAGCTTGAGGCCATGGCTTTATCACCAGGCATCTGTCTCAGTGAGGCCCTTTTGCAGGATGTCCACATCGTTAGGAGTTTCGATTATGACTCCTAGTTTGCAGTCATCTGCAAACTTTGTTAGCCAAAGACCTTCTGTGTTAGCTTGTACTTCAGAGAAGTAGATACCAAACAGGAGAGGACCTAGGACTGAACCCTGTGGTACTCCACTTGTCACTGGTCTGAAGTCAGATTTGGAGTCTGCTACTTTCATAGTGTGGGTTCTGTCAGTGAGCCAGATGGCAACCCATCTTGTGACATGGGGATTTATACCTAGTTTAGTGAGTTTATCTATAATTCCAGAGTGGGGGATGGTGTCAGAAGCCTTGGCAAGATCTAGATAGGCTGTGTGAACCACCTTACCCTTGTCTACGGCTTTGGTGACTGCTTCAAAGAAGTCTATCAGGTTTAGGAGACATGATCTGCCTTTTACAAACCTGAACTGGGTGGGGTCCAGAGTCTGGAGATTACCAATGTCTTTGTTTATAAGTTCCATGATGATACATTCCATGGCCTTGCAGACCAGGCTCATCAGGCTAATGGGGCAGTAGTTCCCAGGGTCCGTGGTGGCTCCCCCCTTGTGGAGTGGGATAACCGTCGCTGTGCACCATTCAGCAGGCACAAAGCCTGAGGTGAGACTATGACTGAACATGGTAATTAGGTGGGGTGCCAGTTCGTTCTGTAGTTTGTGTAGAACACAGCCTGGGATGTTGTCCGGTCCCATGGATGCTGTGTTCTTGGCTTTGGAGAGTGTGGTTTTTACCTGTGCAGCTGTGATTACAGGAACTTTGCATTCTTCCGGTATAGAGATGGGCTCTTTAGGGGGTGAGAGGGGGGTAAGGTTATCCCTGAACCTATCTGCCAGGATGTTGGCAATATCAGTTGGGTCTGTATATTTAGTGCCATTGTGTTGTAACTCAGAGCAGATCTGAGTGTTGCCATAGAGATTCTTGACATAGCTATAGAATGCTTTGTGGTTGTCTTTAGAATCAGTGGCAATTTTGTTTTCATAACTAGCTATGGAGGATTTTATCAAGGATCGCAGCTTCTTACCGAGGCTGACCAGGGAGCTCCTCCACTCATGGGATTTTACTCTCTTTTGCAACAGTTTCTTCCTTCTGTTGTACAGTTTGTTTATGGAAGGGGACCACCAGATTGGCTTCCTTTTTTTGGAGGATAGCGTCTTGGTTCTTTTTGGGATAGCACGATCCATGCACTCATGTAAGTGCTTATAAAGTGCAATTGTGTAGGATTCAGTAGTCGTAACTGTATTGTCCATCTGCATGGGTGTCATGAAGTTCACCACTTCTGTCTTAAGAAGCATGACGTTGGCTTTGGAGAAATGTTTTACCATGGTTTCCTTAATGGGGGTGGGGGCAGGATGTGGATATCAAGGGTAATTAGTTTATGGTCGGATCGGACTAATGAGGCATTGACTTCAGGTGTGGAACGCCGGTCACTCATGTTGGTAATGACTAGATCTAGGATATTGTTGCCCCTGGTGGGGGTGTGGATAAGTTGATCCGGGGCATTGGAGTTTATGAATTCCAGAAAGAGTTGAGCGAAGGAGTTGGTACATGAGTAGTTTTCCCAGTTAATGGTGGGGTAGTTGAAATCGCCCATTATTAGGGTGTTTGGTTGAACCCTAATATTTTCCAGTACATCAAGAAAAGAGGAGTGGGAATCCTGGGGCATGGTGGGTGATCTGTAGCAAACTACAGTTTGGATTGCAGTTTTGCCCAGAGTTAGTTGCACTTGGATAACCTCGGCTGTATTATGCTGAGCAACTAGCCTGGAGGTGTGGATATCCTTAATGAATATGGACACACCTCCGCCTTTGGTGTTCCGGTCCAGGTTACATGGCTGAAAAGTGTGGTATGAGTTATAGCCTGGTAGTGCAGGGGTGCTCTCTGGAGCCTTGAACCAGGTCTCAGTCACTGCACAGATATCGATGTTCTCCATTTTAAGGATTGCCTCAAGTGAGTGCATTTTGAGATTTAGACTTCTAGCATTGAGTAGCATCACTCTCAGTTTTTGCTTGCCTTTTCTTGTTATGGTAGTGAATTTGTCATTTGAACCTTGCCTAAAAAAGGCACTATAGAGGCGGCAAGAACCTTAGTCAGTATCTGGAATCCCAGGAGTGACAGGTGCAGGCCATCTCTGGCAGTGCATCGTGGTCTGTCGACCATGTCATCCCAGGCAGACAGATACTGGATCCCTTTAGAATGGCACCAGAAGCTTAGCCAATTGTTGAAGTCAATCATTTTGTCCTTGTACTGTGGCATCATTCTGGGTGATGGCAGAATGCTACTCAAGGCTAGGGTCATACCTGCCTGGGCTACAAGATTGGAGAGCTCTTCCATGTCTCTTTTCATGTAGTCCAGGGAGGTACATCTCAGGTCATTCACACAAACATGGACAATGACAGAGTCATATTTGTACTTGTTGTGGAGTGACCTGAGTGCGTGGGTTATGTGGCGGATCCTGGCACCCGACAGGCAGCTGACAGTAACCTTCTCCTTGTTTAGCCTGGTGAGTGGGACATCAGTGTGCCTGACTATAGAGTCACCTATGACTAGTGTGTTGGGTACGTTGTTTTGCCTTATTGGCTGTGGTTGAGTGGCACACTGAGTCTTTGGGCTATGTGTCATTTGGGTTGTGTTGGGGGGTGGAGGTTGCTTGCATTTCTGCTTTGGAGGTCTCTGTTGCTTGATCAGATTATTATTGAGAGCCTCCGCGAATGTTTTTGTGTTTCTATGTGTGAATTTTGGTGGTGTAGATTTAGTGAGACTATGTGATGAGTGTGGTGTGGTGCAAGTGTTTACCTTCTGCTCTTGACTGTCAAGTTCAATCTTGATTGGAGAGAGATTTACCTCCAGTTTGGCTAGATAAGTGCATCTCTCACAGGCTGTAGTGTTGGGTGGTAGGAGGAGAGGTTTGTCTGTGTACATGAGGCAATTTCTACATTGCCCCAAGATGCCCAGATTCATCAGATAGACAGGAGAGAACACTGGGAGCTGACCCTTGGACATGCCTGAATAAAAAACTATTTTCCTCTAGATAAGTGAGGAAAGTGAGTACAACAGCTGTTTTTCTCTAAGCAAGTGAGGAAAGTAAGTACCAAAACTGTTTTCTTCTAGGTAATGAGGAAGGTTGAGTGCTGTAGTAATTAGTAGGTTATTTAGTGCTTACAAGTTCTGAACAAGTGCTGATCACGAATAAGCAAATTCAAGTGCTAAAACTACGAATCTGTATCTGGACTAAACTAGTTACAGGAAAGGGGGGAAACAAGTGCAAATACGGGCTTTTAAATCAGAAAGTTGAAAGAGATGGAAAAACTGCCCAAACGGCCAATAACTACAATTTCTGGGCCAGAACCACTCCCTATGTGGTAGATAAGTTACCTAGTGCTTACCACTCCCACTGATAAGCTAGAAAGCTTCCCTCCAACACAGAAAGCTTGGGGGGCTCAGAAGCTTACATACAGTCCTGGATACAGCAAATCTGAATCTGGACTACACTAGTTACAGGAAAGGTATATATATATATATATATATATATATATATATATATATATATATATATATATATATTTTTTTTTTTATATATATACAGAAAAGTAGCTAAAGCAGCAGTAAAAACAATTCAAATGCAGTGAAAGCTAGCACACTTGAGTATGTAGCAATGTTAGACCAAACAGTTTAAAAAATGCAATTAAATTAAAAATGACTAAAAACAAGTGCAGAGGGAGTCTATTAGGTAGAATGAGGTAAAGAGATGGGACTGGGGGGAGTGTCCCAGATCAAATCTACAGTGGGGGCGGGCAACTGCAAAATCCTCCAAATTTAAACAACAACACACGAATAGGAAGGGTGGATATGGGAAAACCAACACCTTCAGCACAGATCTGAAAAACTATACAGTGAAGCAAAAATAACAGTGCACAACTCTGAAGTCAGCCAGCAATGATATAAAATTAGTCAAACAACAATTACCAGTACACAATTCTGAAGTGCCAGAAAAATATACTCAGCTCTGTATATCTCCAGATAGTTTGAAAAGCACTCTGTCAGGACACAGGAATGCTCCAGCAATGATATTATTTAATTATTCATTAAAGATAAATACACCTCTAGATTGGTTACACAACATGATTCCTTGGAATTACTTCAGGTTCAACTGACTGTTGGTAAGTCCCCTCTTCAAGTCATTGCCAGCTATAGGACACTCTCCATGAAGCAGGATATCCACTCAGCCTACTTGTATCTATTTGAGTCAATCAAGATACAACCGAACACCCTGGTTTTGGGCAACTTTATTTACCCGTCCATTGACTGGGTAAATTATACGTGTCCTAATTCACTTACTCAAAGGTTCCTAAATTTCATTAACTCCACTGCCATTGATCAGCTGGTCAATATCCCCACAAGGGGCTCAAATATCCTAGATCTGGTGCTCACCAGCATGGGGGACCATTGGACCACCACCAGTGTACTGCCCTCACTGTTGAAATCAGACCACAAATCAATCTCATTAGAAGTAACTATTAAATCAGACCCCCTCCCCCCTTAGCAGTAACTATACTACAAAACTTCTCCAAGACCAATTACTACGAGATGGCATAAATAGCTTCTTAGCCCCTCCCCCACAGATGAAATGGACACCCGTGTTGGGTTGTACACCAGTGTTTTATACAAACTTTTGTACATTTGTATTGACTTTGCTGTACTGGATAGGACCAAAGTAAGATCTTCAAGAAAGAGCAAACCTGCCTGGTGGACATCTGCCATTAACAGGCTATACAATAAGAGATAGAAACTGCTGTCTAAGAGTAGGAAGGAATGGAATCAAGACTAGAAATACTCCCTCCTAAACTTAAACAAGCAAATAAGACTCCTTGTGAAGTCCTCCAAAGCTAACTATGAATCCAAATTAGCTTCCACAAATAAGGACAACCATAAGGCATTCTTTAGTTGCATCCGTAACCTCAAAGGAAAAATCCCAGATTTGTGCTGAACTTGTAGTTAATGGTGCTACATATACAGAACCTGTGGATATACCAAACCTGCTGGTTGACAGGTTTAGTGAAAACTTTACATCCTTGTCCCCACCCCTACGCATCCCCATCACCTGTCCACCACCTAGTACCTCTAAGGAGCAGGTCTTAAACTCCCTCTCCAAGGCCAAAAACACAGCCTCTGTGAGATCAGATGTATTCTACATGGGTTAAAACAGGAATTAGCGGCACCACTGGGTACTCTTTTTAGTCACAACCTAAGAACTGGCTTTATCCCAGAGAAATGGAAAACAACTACTGTCATACCTTTGCACAGAAGGGGTGTATTCATGGACCCGGGGAACTATAGACCCATTAGCCTGACCAGCCTTATCTGCAAGGCCATGGAATGAATCATCATGGACCTTATTAACAAAGACATAGGAGATCTCCAAATGCTCAACCCCACCCAGTTTGGCTTTGGCAAGGGGAGATCATGCCTGTTAAACTTGGTGGACTTCTTCAAGACAGTCACCAAAGCCCTGGACAAGGGTAAATCTGTGCATACAGCCTAAATAGACTTATCCAAGGCTTTTGTCACAATCGCCCACACAGCCATCATTGATAAACTCACTCAGATGGGTGTCAAGACCATATATTTTCAGGTGGGTTGCAAACTGGCTCACTGATAGAACTCATACAGTCAAAATAGAGGATTCCACCTCCTCCAACACACCTGCAAATAGTGGTGTTCCACAGGGATTGGTTCTGGGACCCCTTATATTCAGAATCTACTTCTCCAAAGTCCAGGCAAAAACTAAAGGTCTGTGGCTGACAGAGTTTGCTGATGACTGTAAAATGGTAGTGGTCATTGAGTCACCTAATGATGTGAACATCCTGCAAGAGGGACTGACACAGACTAATAATTGATGCCAAAGTCATGGTCTTAAACTAAATGCAAAAAAATGTATTATCATCCCCTTCAGCAAGAGAGATGTTCCTGCAAACTGCCATATCAGTAGCAATACCCTAAGTACCCAGTCAGTGGTAAGAGACCTGGGCACATAGGTTGACAGCAACCTTACCTTTGATCACCATGTCTCCACAGTGGTAAGAAGGGTATTTTATATTGCTCATCTCATAAGTAAGGGCGTTGCCGCCACAAAAAAAAAAGGTTATAACCCCTCTGTACTCTTCCCTAATCAGGCCAATAATAAGAGTACAATGCTCCCTTTGGTATGTACCTTTCCAAGCACCTGCAGCAATTGGAGAGACCACAAAGGTTCCTTAAAAGGAAATTCAGGGTCTCCAGCACCTGTCATATGTGGACAGACTGAAATCACTGTCACTTTACTCTATGTCATAGAGACTACTCAGAGGCAACCTGTTCCTTGCATATAAGGCAATGTCTGACCCTGCTTTAATGGGAATGCTTCACATTCACAAGTCAAATGGCACAGAGGTCACTCGCTCTATGGACCTTAAACTGGTATGCCACATCAACAGAACCTGCTGGAGGGATAGATTTGCCTCACAGAGGTTGCCTCACCTTTGGAACAGGTTCATGTTAAACAGAGCCCCTTATTGACCCTATTTAAGCACACTTTGGATGATTGGATGGGTAATCAGAAATTCACCCCGAGTTCCACCTGTGTTCCTCTTGGACAGGGCAATAGGTGCTGATTTTAATGTGTGCTTTAAATAGACACTCTTGGGAACAAGGGTTGAACTTGGCTAGGCTTGTAAGGGCCTTAGGGCCACTAGCCTAGTATCCTCCTATGATCCTGTAATCAATTATTTCCAGCTTTGTGAAATTAGGTTATGCCACCTGCTTACAGTAATGGTTCCTTTGGCATCAGATACCACCTCATGCTCTCTAACTGGAGCAAAATGGTATTAATAGCTCAAGAATGCTGCTGCATAACTGAGGCTGCTACTAATAACATTGCTACAACCTACATCTCCAATAATCTTGGTGTGCTCTGCCCTTTTATCGTCAGTCATACAAATGTGTGCAAATTCCTGCTCTGACAGCTATGAATCATGACTGTGTTCACCTTGCATACATTTATATATCACTGAGACCTCATTTCTCCTTACCAGTTTTCATTTGTATTACATTGTGTAGTCATCTGTATATCTCTTCTGTTATGCTTTTGTGCTCACATCACTACAGAGTAACATAGGACTGTGAATCACAACTACCCTGTACCAGTATGCACGCGACTGATCCCTACACAAATGTCCACTACATACTGTGCAATTCTTCTATGAATTCTGGCCATAGTGTATCATATAATATATTACATTGTGCTTGGAAACCGCATTACATTATATTTATATTACATCAGTCTGATGGCAGAAGGAAACAATTAACCAGTTCAGACCTCTTAACTGTCCTTATTTTGGAGGAACATTCCTATTTTCAGGCCTGATTTACCACTGCACAGGATGTCCAACTTTTGGGGGTAAATCTCTATTTTCAGATTTGATTTACCAACTTCACACAATTTTCTGAATCCTCCTCTTCATATGTGATTTTTGAAGCTGTCTAGTACACTGAAAACCACACTACATGACCAACATACTACTGGCAACAACAGTTTAAAGAAAGAGGACCTACATCTTACAAATCCCCTTTTCTGAAGAACAAAAATTACCATGTGTGGTAAGACTTTGCAATACAGTTCAATAAAGTCTACAGATTTCTGTTTGATAATATGCTTATATTTTTGATTATTTTTGTCACTCTGTTTTTAAACATGTGCAGTATTTCACATTCCTACTGTAAATGTGAAGCTTTATGTGCTGTTTGGTATTCAGATTTTTAAGCTAATTAGATGTCCAGATGTTTAGCTGGATGTTTCTATTTTTCTATGATCCTTCTTCCAATTTTCAATGTCTGAAGGTTGACAGGTAAGAACCCATCTAGTCTGCCCTTAAAGAGAAACTAATATTCCACCTACCCACCTCCCTCCCCCTTAACTTTTCTAAACCTTATGTCTTCTTAAAATCCTTTATGGATTTCTTCTCCATTACTCATTCCAATCGACCATTCCATATGAAAACAACTTTCTCTGTGAAGAATTACTTTGGCAGATACAAAAACAAGAAAATTCCTACAACCTGTCAACTGTGCCACTATCCTTGTCATTCCTGTTCAGGCTGACCCACTGACACATCAATGTTATGATACTGTTTATTTGTTGACCCCATTGCCCTCTGCCAGGTCAAAAGCCGGAACCACTTTTGCTGGTCAAAATCATCAGTCACCTCCTACTTTTTCTTCATTCTAGAGGTTGGGATTCCCAAGTCTGCTCCTGGCAAAGTCAAGACTCCAGTAAGTATAACCCTTTTCATTCTAGCCCACCACATTTATTCTATCTTCCATTCCTTTAGCCTCTTTTAAAATGTCTGCGGTTCATACACTGTACTGATCAAGCACCATTCCTTGTTTCCTTCACTTCCTTAATCACCAAGGCACCTACATTAGGTTCTACCTCTCACCACTCTCTCATTTTGTCATAGATTCATAAGTTCATAGGTATTTACTAGGCTATTGATCTATGGGGGATCTTAAGAAGCCTAGCCCTACCTTCTCATGGCAGTTTTTAGGCCTTATATTTTGTGAAGTAATAACCCATAGATGGGCAGAACAAGGATATGTTGGTACATTTTATGTTTTCCCGATCCATGAGGGACAATCGTGTTAAACAGGGGTGAATTTGCAGTTACCCATCCATTTGTTCAAATTACACTGGAATAGAGTGAGATAAGTATGTTGCATTAGGTGGAGTAGTAGATGCCTCCATAGAAGTGGAATTTTCTGTGATACATACCTATCCCTCCAACATGTTCTATTTATGTTGCAGAATAGATTGAGATCCCTCGAGCAGGTGTTTATGCCACCAATGGATTTATGAATGTGTAATAGGCCTGGTCCATTGAGAGTCTATATACAAGGCAGGAATTACCTCTCAGTAGCTTGCATGATACTAAAAATAGGTACAAGGCTTTGAATTGTTCTACATAGTTATTATGATTTAGGACCTTGACTTTCTTAATGAGGAAGCATTGTGGTCATTGCAGTTGTAACAAGTGTTTGGACAAGTGCGTACTGAAAGGAGCATTATACTCAATGATAGGCCTAGTGAGTGCCAAGTACAGTGGAATGATTACATCCCTGAAACTAGATGCCATACCTTTAGACAAGCTTTGTGATGAAGAAGGACTTCCTTACTATTGTGGATATGTAGTCACAATTTGTTGTCAACATCATTTCCCAAATCTCTGGCTACAGGATCAGTTTCCAGGGGTGTGTTCTCATGTGATGATTACAAGAGGAGTCATGCTTGTCAAAGGATATGAGTATGCATTTCTTGGCGTTTAGCTTTAGTCCTTGGTTTTGACACCATCTATTAATTTGGGACAAGTCCTCTTGGAAAATCATAGTATCCTCTGTGATGTTTAAGATGGCACCAAGTTTGCAGTCATCTGCAGACTTAGTCAGCCACAAACCCTTAACATTAGCTTTGACCTCAAAGAAATAAATCCTAAAGAGGAGTGGCCCAAAGACTGAACCCTTGGGTACACCACTAGTAAGCAATGTATTTCGGCTTTTCTCGGTTAGGGGGTCGCCACAACAGAACTCCGGTCTGCTAATGATTGGCAGTGGATTTTTACGGTGCCGAGTTGCCAGCCCGATGCCCAACCTTCAAAGAAGACACACCCATTCATGCATGCACCTACCTGCATGTTTTTATACATCACTTGACCATGGGGAGGACATGCAGACTCCACACAGAAGGCGCTCCAGCCGAGAATCGAACGTGACAGGCCTTTTTTAAGAGGTGGTGTGACCCACCTTTATTTCCCAGGTTCTATTTGTGAGACAATTTGCTATCCAATGAGGTACATAGGGATTTACATTTAGGTTGAGGAGTTTATCTATGATACCTGAGTGTGGAATGGTTCTAAATGTTTTTATTAGGTCTAGATATTGCGTGTGTGTTTGTACTGATTTGCCCTCATTCATTGCTAGAGTAACTTTTTTGAAGAAATGAACCCAGTTAAGTAGGCAGGATCTGCTCTTGACAAATCCAGACTGGCTTGGGTTGAGAGTCTGCAGGTTAACTATATCCTAACTTATTAATTCTGTAATGATTAATTCCATAACCTTACAGATGAGGTTGGTCAAGCTTATGGGTCTATAATTAACTGGTCCATTGAAGCCCCAACTTAGTGCAGGGGAATGATTGTCGCTGTCCTCCATTCATCCAGCATGAATTCTGTTTTAAGGCTAATATTGAATAGTTTCTACTGGAAGTCTAACAAGTTATGTTTCAGGCTGACATGTTGGCAGCCTGGTGTGTTGCCCAGTCCCAAAAGAAGCAGTGTTCTTGGACAACATGTGAAGGGTTTTCTCCTCCTCCCTTTCCTCCTCCTCACTCACATTTAATGCTGTCCTTCATGTACCTCACTACTTCACCACCCCTACAATCATGATTAAATAACACAAATATCATAAGAGAAGATATATTGAGGTCCCATGTTGATTATAATTTTGAAGTTCTGGAACACACATAATATTCTAGAAATTGCTATCAAAATAGAATTTTAATGGGCAATGCAACAATTGCTATAAATGCCAATTTCCAGCCAAAATAATAGAAATAGTGGGAAGGATTCATAAGCAATATCCACAAATGCATGGTGTGGTATATGGTAAAAACCATATGTCAGAGCCAGATGTACTTCACAGATATATGCCACCTCACCTGAGAAATAATGTACCACTATGTACCTTGAAGAGGGTAGGAATAGAGTAAGCACACTAATGGAGGTGTACAGCACTGACTGGGATTCACAAACCTATTAAATACAACAGAAGCTGTGTAGAGGAGGCAAAGCATTATGGGTGTGCTATTGTGGATGAACAGCAACTAATATAGAAGATGGACGCTACCACATATTCAGTGTTGTTGTGCTCAGAAATACTTTACTGTGCAATAACATCCATAGACAGCAAAGTGATAAGGTTTTTAACAACAATTTTTGTATGTGGCAACACTAGAACACCCTGCCTCTCACACAAACACAGTGCTGCAGCCATAGCCCACACACAGTGACTCATCTAGGCTCCAACAGAAGCCACATCTGCAAAAGAAAGCAACACTGCTCCATGTATATGGCAAATGAGGCAAAAATCATGAATCACTGGACTCTGTGCATGCAGAACAAAAAGAGGTAATAATGCTTTGCCACCATCCCCACTGGTACTATAACCATTCTTAGTTGGCATAGCAAAGAACAACACTATCTAAATATATTGATATTCAAGTACCATAAGAGGGGTAGCCCATAGTCTAGTATAATGTAAAACTCCTGACGTAAGACTAAAATGTTGTGCCTATATAATGCAATCAATTCTAAAAAATGATATGCCAGTCAGAATATAACTATTAAATAATGTAATGCTGAAGATAGTGCAAGTTGTCCGTAATGTCTTCCACCTATGTGTCTGCCACCTGTACTTATATATCCACCTTTAACAAGGACCAGAAATGTAGAGAGTGGACTAATAAAACATCTGGTGGGAAATTGAAAACAGTTTAAAAATTATGATTATTACCATTATTATTATTACTATAATTATTATTATTATATTATTCAGATGCCAAAAGTAGTGGATTCTGCCTGTTATGCGATGTGCATATCTTTCACTGGCTCCTGTTCTTAGTGTGGGCACCTAGACATGCATCAGAGAATTGTGATCCTGGTTTATTGTAAGTAAAGGCACATTTGCTTCCCCCTCATTATTATTAAGCCATACAAGTATTCAAAATACCCAGTAACTGACTGCTAACCCTGTCTGTATGTGATCTCATACTAAGATGATTCTGTTTTATGAATTGTTTTAATATCAGGACAACATACAAACAAGGGTTTGTACAAGGTCTGTACACCATAGTATCTGTTGTTAATGATACTGTGAAGTTGTTTTGCTAATGTCAGGAAGATTTTACTAAGGGAATCAAGTCAGCATTTTCACTCCCAGTGAAGGTACTTATACTGTAGTACTTTGTTAATTATTTATATTTTATCAAAAACAATGGTATAGTTAATTGTCTGGATATATTAACTCCAGTAAATGCTGTTTCATAAACAGGAGGCAGGAAATCCCCTCAATAGGTTCTCATGATATTGAATATGTGTACATATACTGTACATCATAACCATCAACCGCCTTTTTTTCTGCTTTTTTTTCTACATGGGGTCGGGGTGTTGTGTCAGCTGTCACCATCTCTCTCTTTCATGATTCGGTGCCACTCTACTACATTCTTTGACAATTATGCCAAACTGCTACAGGTCTTCTCTCACACAATCCATCCCTCTCTTTGCTGGATATCCTCATTATCTCTTACTTTCTTCCTGTCTATCCCAAATCTTCACCAGACTGCCTTCTGCTTTCCTGCACATGTGCTCAAACCACAGCGATTGGCACTACTTTAACTTCTGCTGCTTTGATGTCATTTCTTCATTTGTGTTACACTCTACATCCTACATCCCATCTCAGGCGCTTCATCTCCATCACCTCTAGCTTCCTCAACTGCTCTGCCTTCACTGCCCAGGTTTTTGTATCATACAATAGTACTGGTTGCACCACTGTTTTGTACACCTTACTTTTCAGCTTCTTTGGCATTCTTCTGTCATACTCTATCCCTGAAACTCTGTGCCATTTGGCAGCAGCCCCTCTAATTCTAGCAGCGTTGACCTTCTCTTACAGATTTCCCTTCACTTCAGCCACACCTCCCAGGTACTTAAAGCTGTTAATTGTTCCATTACTTTCTCAGCTATCTCAGGTCACAGCTTTTTGTGATTTCCCCCATTTGCTGCCATTACAACTGTCTTATCTGTAGTCAGTTTCATTCCATGTGTTTTTAGTTTTGTATTCTATTCCCCTATCCTTTGCTGAAGTTCTAGCTCAGAGTCTGCCTGTAATGCATTGCCGTCTGCATACTTAAACTTTATTGATCTGTTTCCCCTGATTTGTTTGCTAATGTAGTCCATCCTCAGTGTGAACAACAGTGGGCTCAGAGCTGAACCCTGATGTGCAATCACTCCCACAGGGGAGCCCCTCTGTGAGTCCCAACACTGTCCCTACTTGTGTCATTGGGTCCTTGTACATAGCTTGCACTAATTCTACCAATGTTTCTGTAGTGGAAGTATAGGTCTCTAAATTGTGGTGCTGCATGTTTTGCAAATGTGTAGAAGAGTCACACAGGACAGGATCATTTGATACCTTTTTTAACTAAACAGAAGCTCCCCTGCAGACTGTATGAAACTGAGAATAGGGATAGTGCTTTGAGATATTCTGCATAGGACACAGAACTGATTTTCTTATTGTGGAAGCATAATTGTTTTTTGAGTTGGGTCATATGTTTTTATTTCAGGTACATGCCAAAGGGGGCACTATATTAAATTATGGGCCTAATAAGTGTGGTGTAGGTAGGGATGATAACATCTATGGATCAGGAGGATATGACTTTGGTAATTAGTTTGGCTGGATAGGAGAATTTCCTAACTATTACAGAGACATGTTGTACAAGGACAGCTCTCTACCAATAAAGGTAACCAGATCCTTAATAACTGCTTCAATTTTGTGAGAGAATACCTTCTAAGTAGTAGGCAAAGGACACTAGTATTTTCCAATGGACAAAATGCATTTAGCTTTAGACCATGGTCCTAGCATCATGAATGTGGATGTGATAAACCCTCTTGTATGATTCAGGAATCAGCAGGGTAGTTAGTTATAGCCCCAAGTTTGCAGCCATCTGCACATTTTGTCAACCAGAGACTCTTTTCATTAGCTTGAAAATCAGAAGTGATACCAGTACAGTGCCCTGATAAACACAGTTGGCAATATGTTTTTTGCTGGTGAGGCAGCCCCTGATCTTAATTTAATGAATTCTATCCATAAGCCAGTTTGCAATCAAGTAGGTTACATGCAACTTAGTTTGATTAGTTTGCCATAATATCAAGAGAGCAGGACGGTGTCAAAGGCCTTAGCTAGATCGAAGTATGCTATTGCAACATTTTTCCCTTGGCCAAGGCCTTGGTGACTACTCCAAAGAAGGTCACAAGACCGAATAGGCAGAATCACCCTTTCACAAACCCAAGTTGGTTTCAGACAAGGGATTTCAGGCTGCCAATAAGCTCATGAGATCTATAATGAGAAATTCCATTATCTTTCAGAAAAAGCTGGACTATTCAGAAAGTAGTTTCCTGGGTCAGTATGTGGGCCAAACAAAACAGAAAATAGATCCCACAGGTAAATTCCATTTAGCAAAATACATACAGTTAAAAAGACTTGCCTGGAATGGGCACCATGCCGGAGATTTAAATTACAGTTTCATCTTTAATTCACACTTAAATGACAACAATAACAACACACACTCTTCCACATATAGCTTTTTCAGATTATTATAAAAAGCCCCCAAATTTCTTTAAATAGATGCACGTTACACGACCTTCCACCAAAACTTATTGGAAACATTTGTTTAAAGCAACATAATCAAGTAAATATCTAGATTAATATATATTTAAATTTACTAATGTTTCAAATTTATGCTTTTTAAAACAGGTTTTAAGGAGAAACAATCATTTATGACTGATGATTTTGTTGCTTCCAGTTCTACAATCCATTTGTACACCACTTGTACAATGTAGTCCATAAAACTCCCCCTCTTTGATTTATTTTCACAATTTCAAGAAGTATAAAACTAAGACAATGACTAGGATCCTTTGATATTACATGTTTAGCAAATTCCTTATTATTATTTTTTATTATTTTTATTTCATTTATATGTGCCTGAATTCTCTCCTTTAATTGTCTGTTTTATCTACATTAAAAGCTTGAGGTCATGGTCAATCAGCAAGATACAAGATGCTTAAATTTACAATTAGCTTAAAATTAATCTGCATAAATGAAAACCCCCACGGTCAGCTCACATATCCATGCTAGGGGCTCCCCAAGTTGCCACGGAATGAAAGGGCTGATAACCAGTAGAAAGGGGCTGATGGCCAAACGACATGGAAGGAAAATATGTACAGGAAAAAAAATCTTTTTAAGCTGTGTCTGTAAAAATCAGGTGTATAAGCATCTGCCTCATCCTATAGTTCTGCAAACACACGGCTAAAGCAGCCAAACATATGGGACAAAGATACTTGTATGGCTACAGCTATAAGTAAGCAAATACAGGCTGTACAGCAGGAGAATGGAAACTGTTGCCAGAAATGAAGCCTAGGGTCAAATTGTGCAGTGTGTGATTACTGGGGAAGCACCAATAGCTTCTTTACTGCAGTTCTATGCAAATGTGCGATATGACAGCCCAGATATTTGCAGACAGCAGCTGTGAATGCTTAATTAGTACTAAAGAAAAATCCATAAAAACTGTTGAATACAATGAGTAAAACATCATTTCTGAATATTAAGTAGTGTTTTCAAAATTACATGGGGAAAATGCTTGCAGATTTGAAAGGCATCAGAAAAAATGCATGAGTACTATTTAATTCATTGCAAATTCAAAAATATGAAATACAGGGTGCTAAAGCAATAGTAAAGTCTGGACATTGCTGTCAGACTGATGCCTTTAAGAGTTATACTGATTTTTATGAGGGCTTAAGAATCTTGAAGACAATATCTTATCATATCAAACCATCACCAGACGTAGTACCAGTCTTACATGATCCATGAAGAGTATCTGTAGCTCTAATGACTGCAGCTCAAAAACATGGAATCATTTGGTGTGATAGTCAGCTAGAACCTACCAAATGGTCCAACAAGATGATGACTGTGGTTAAGCGAGATATAGTCAGGGTTTGCACAGATTCACAGGATCTTGACAAATAGATTCAAAGGGAGCATTATCCCTTTGGTAGTATAAACATTGGCTCTAGGTGATTTGGTCACATTGACTAATTTTGATGTGATGTCCCAATCCCAGGTAAAATTTGGAAAAAGGATGGTAATGATGATGATGATGATTATCCCTAACAGACCACTGAAGATGTTGGTTCCTCTCTCCCCAGTTCAAAGTTCTTCTCAGCACAGGATGCAAAACAAGGATTTCAGTAGATTAAATATGATTGCGCAAGCTCAAAGTGGCAAACATTTAAAGCACCCTTGGGTAGATACAGATTTTTAGGCATGCTATTTTAGATTTTTGTGGTCAACAGAAGTTAAGAATAAGGTGACTAATTTGACTGAGGGACTAGAAAGTGGTGTAAACATTACTGATGGCATTCTAGACTGTGGTGTTACAAAGCAACAACAAAACAACAGATCGATTAAACTGTTAGACACATTATGACCACACGTCTTAAAGCTAAACAAGGCGAGTGTCAAATCAGAGTTATATGCTTGAAGTTTGTGAGTCATTCACTTATTGCACATGGGTTATAGCCAGACACCGACAATGTCTATGCCACAGTAAGCAAGTATATTCCTAGTTTGCAGCCCTCATTAATAGGATTCCTGCAGATGGTACAATATCTGTCTAAGGCCAGAAATAACTGTACCTCTAAAAAAAGCTGAAAAGTATGCAATGCTGAGATGTCAGAGGAGCAGGCTAAAAGCTTTGAATTAATAAACAGGCTATTATCTATTGTACCAGTGCTAAAAAATAAACTTGTGGAATTACAAACTACATTGCAAATGCATCCAAGGTAGAAAATGCTATGCTGTCCACACATCAAACGCAATGACAGAGGCACAAACCACATATTCGTGATTAGAAAAAGAGATGTTTCCAATAGCTTTGGACATCAGAAATTTCATGAATGTGTTTATGGAAACATAACTAAACAGAATCTAATCACAAGACATTGTAAAATATTTCAAAAAAAATGTTATGTAAGGCATCAGTTGAATTACAAGTGGTGCTGTTACTATTTCAGAAGCATGATTTGGAAGTGTGGAACAAAGCAAGACAACTGGTGCATACTGCAGATATACAAAGTAGGGCTTATCTAATACTGCAGATATACAAAGTAGGGCTTATCTAATACTGCAGATATACAAAGTAGGGCTTATCTAATTCAGCCTAAGGAAGTTTTGCTGAAAGAAAACTTAAAAGCTGTTTGAGTTATGACTTCCTGGGAAACTGCAGGAAAGAAAAATTGCAACTAGAGAGGATGGAGAAATGCAGCTGTTGTGAGGAAATCATGATGTCAGGGTGGTAAGAAATTGTGAAGCAAATTCATACATTAATCAAGCCATATTTTACATTTAGAGAAGAACTACTCTTTATACAACTTTTTTGTTCAAAGGAGAGGAAGTTATCATTCAATCTTAGTTAAGAAACAAAACACTGCTCAAGTTACACAAATCTCATGTATGCATGTCATAATGTAAAGTGACCATCAGAAATATAATGCATTAGCCTGACAATGCAAATAAAACAAATGGTGCAAATTCCTAGGAATCAAAAGCAGGAGGAGGAGTTACTTCCACATGAAATTCCAACATTGTCTTGGATAAAGTTAAAAATCAGCTCATTGCAATACAATAACACAAAGTTCAAACTTTGTACTTATTCAAACTATAAAAATCCAGAATTCATTCAGTTTAAAGTAACTACAGCTCCCTCTGTTCAGAGGTTCATAGGTAAGTACTAGGCTAGCTGCTCTTGAGGACTATTTTAAGCAAAGCCAATATTCTTTTTTGTGCTCGAAATAACCTTATATGGTTATAGAGTGGCCTTACCCATCTCATGGCTGATAATTATATAGTACCCTTAATGAGAATAACTGGGATCATACCACAGATAATTTGAGGGGACCCATGCATGGGATAAAGCATCTGGGAGCTGCTCCCCATCCATTAGTAGCAAAGGAGTCAGTTCTGGGATAAATTCTCTTTTTCCCATCCATAGATCCAAGCTGTACTTGAATATGGATAGGGACTAACTTTATTTTATGTGGATAGACAGGCTGTTCCACAGCAGCAGTATCCTCTGTGAAATATATCTGTCCCTCCAAACCATTCTGTTGATGTTGCAAAAAAGGTTTAGATCCCTAGACTGAGTTGCTCAAAAGGTCAACCACCTTGATAGGTTCATAGATTCACAGGTAAGTACTAGGCTAGCTGCCCTTGAGGACCATTTTAAGCTTAGCCAGTTTCCCTTTTTGTGCTCAAATTAACCTATCCCATTTGGTTAGACATTGGTCTTACCCATCCCCCATGGTTAATAATTATATATTACCCCTAATAAGAATATCTGAGATCACACCATAGGTAATTTGAGGGGATCCATGCATGGGATAAAACGTTTAGAAGCTGCCTCTGTCCATTAGTAGTACAGGATGCAGTCCTGGGATAATTTTTCTGTTTCCCATCCAGATATATGGATGAACTTTATTTTATGTGGCTGGGGAGTCTGCTTCAAAACAGAGGTATCCTCTGTGAGATATACCTTCCCTCCAAACTGTTCTGTTGATGTTGCAAAATACATTTAGATCCCTTGACCGAGTGTTTCTGATGGCATTTGATTTGCTGATGTGTAGTAAATCTGTCAGCTTTGGGTTGGAAGATGCCTTGTATGCCAGACACAGGTCACCTCTTAGCAGTCTGTAGGATACTGGGTATAGTAACAGAGCTTTGAGTTGATCATGTAGGACATGATGTTCAGGCCTGATATCCTTTTAGTAAGGTATTTCTGTGGGTGTTCCAGTTGTTGCATGTGTCAATACATGCCAAACGATGCATTATATTCAATGACTGGCCTAATGAGGGCTGACAAAAGGGGGACAATGACATCAGTAGATATCTACACAATCCCATTATTTATAAGCTGTGCAATAGCAAAGGACTTTCTAACAAGAATAGACACGTTTGTCAAAAGTTAAGTAACTGTCCACATAAGGTCCCAAAACCCAAACAACTGGGTCAAGTTTTAGGGGAGTATTGTCAATGTAGTAGATCTCTGGGATAGGTGCTTCCCAAAGGATGCAATAATGCATTTTTTGGCATTTAGTTTCATACCATGATTTTGGCACCAGTTATTTATTTGGGACAAACCTTCCTGCAGGATGGCTAAGTCATTTGGGGATTCAATGTCTGTTCCTAGCTTGTGATCATTTGGAGATTCAGTGACTGCTCCTAGCTTACAGTCATCTGCAAACCTAGTCAGCCAGAGCCCTTTGGTATTGGTTTTTACTTAAGAAATATCTATATCAAACATGAGAGGTCCCAGCACAGAACCCAGGGGTACTTAACTGATGTCTGGTCTCTTTGTAGAGGTAAGATCTCCTATTTTGATTATCTACATCCCATCTGTGAGCCAGTTAGCTGATTCTGTGATTAATTTGTTTGGATTTTTTTTATGAATCTTGAGATACCACAGATGACTAATATCAGACAAAATCCTCCAGCTCACTTATGAATTTGAGTGTTTTAAGTAGAATGGGATTTCATACACTTCACATTAAGTCTGAGGTATATGTAGTCAAATGGGCAGGTTGAGAGTATGATATAAACAATGAAATATATCTTAAAAGCTGTGATTTATCCAACTAGAGGGATTGATACCCTAAAATACTGGAATGCAGGAATGATTCATTAAAGGAAGCTGAATTATTGCCAACCCAATTACTGATGGGGAGAAAAGTCAGCTCAAAGTTTCCTACGTCATTCTCATTATTAATACTTGAGAGCTCTGCTAACTACAGAGCTACTGGGACTTAAATGTAAAAGAAACAGAAGACACAAGAGAACATAAGTTGTATTGTTAAATTAAGGCAAAAGAGTAAGAATAACTCTAGACCATAATTTTAGGTAACAATTGAAGACCCAAGGAGCTGTAACACTTATCACCCAAATCTGAGACCACACATATTCCATAGCGATGACACATAGCTGTATTGAATAAAATAAAGACATTTATTAAAGCTTCCAGAACAAATACTTGTATCAGAGAGTTATCTAAATGCAGGTGCGGTCAGAAAATAACTGGGTGAGGCTGCAACAAAGACTAAAGTAAACCAGTTTTCATCTTGGAGTTATGACCTCTCTTTTGAATATCATATGAGAATAGCTGTCAGGAAACTATTTTACTTAGCACAGCTAATTGCCAAAGGAATATCACCAAGGTCCAAAGAAGTGATCATCCCCTACATTTAGCATTGATCAGGCAAGTTTTTGAGTGCATCTCCTTTGAGATATATCTTACTAAACATTTAAAGCAATTAGAAAGACTCCAGAGGTCTCTAACCAGATAAAGATCAAAGGCCTAATGTCCCAGAATTATCAAGATAGGCAGAAAGCTTTATCTTTTATTTAGTGTTGTAGTTGTTTGAAGGGAGATATCTTTCTCAGTTACAGTGTCATTTGAGATGCAGTTGTAGACCTTCTCCATTTCTGCAAGTCCAATATCTCCAACAATACTTGAACCAGGGGCACGCATCTTTACCAGAAGATACATAAAACACAGTGGAAGGAGAGTTTTTATATTCCAGCACCTCTCAAACCTCATGAATAAACATCCACTGCATTTCCTTTAAACATAAACTAAATGAGTCAATGGGTATCTACAAATTTATTTCAAGATTGACTGATGTAGCTCTCTTGAAGAATGGAGGTGCAGCCTGAGGGAGGGCACTGACAAGAAACAAATGGTCATAGGAATAAATGGCATTGGAATATCTATGAAACTATAACCAATGTCTTCTCAATGGTGATATCTTCCTCAAATGATGCTATCAACAAGCTTGATATCGCACTAAATCATGACATTATAAATAAACCTTAGGAGAGTTAACACTATACATGTTACAGAATACTGATTAATAAACCACTCCAATCAAGTTAGAAACTGTTGCAGTAATGAGAAAGTACTTAATTACTGAATTAGTGGCTATGTATTAAAAATGTTATTTGTTTGCCCAGTACAATGTTAAGGAAGCACAGACCAGTGAAATTAGTACCATGTGCTGTATATAGGAAGTGGCAGCATTTAGCTGAACTTTTTTCGTACCTTGGATGAATGTCAAAGCAACAGCAGTAAAATGTCTGCATAAATGGAAGTCCATGAATACTGCATGGTGATGACTTCAGTACAAATTAAGCTCAGCATGATGAACTCAATCTTGTTTGTTGTTTTGATGTTATATGGCACAAAAGTGACAAGATTTTAGGTAATACTAAATTAGTACGATGTCACAGAAACCTGCAAGAATATGAAACAACAGTATAACAGCTCCACACAACAGACATTATAGTTAGACCATGAAGTGAACAGAAGTAGCCACTTCAGCTGTGCCACCATAATCACATAATTCTACTGCAACACTGCTGCATGTAATATAAAAGGGATATGAAATGCTCTGTGATACTGCCAGTCCAGCTATTTGGAATTTTGTAAATAATCTTGTCATTTGTGAATATTAATATGATTCATATGCTTGTCTTACAAATCTAAGAGAAATGTATGTTATGTACTGAGCTACAAGAATGTAACTACAGTGTATCCTACTGGAAAAGAACAGAAATGTATTTAAACTATATACCTGTGCAAATGCATGTTTTTAATAGTAGAAGCTGGAACATACAGAGGTAACTTGCAAAACTTCAAGAAAATAAGTTGAAAAATAAAGTGTTAAAATATTGTGTTATCTCTCAGTAAGCATGCAGAATGTCTACAGCTAGAGGTTTTCCTATTGTCTTGAAACAGAAATAATTACTAAGTTTCAAATGTAAAAGTGTTTAATTGTTTTACGACTTCCATTTCTGAGCAAACATCTGAGAGATATGTATTTTCCACAAAGAAATGTTAAATTTTGTTAACTTTCTGTTAGTCTGAGAACTGAAGGCAGGTGAGAAAGAGTGATGTCATCTAGACTAACCTAGCAGTAATATGTGATATTAATTTAAGAACTCTCTCAGAGACAGAGTGTGCATTTTGTATCTTGTCTTGGACCTGGAAACATCCTGTCATCAGCACTTGCCTTGCTAATAGTAAGTAACCAGTGTACAGTACTTTCTTTTAGATATAGACAGGAATATAATAAAGATTAGTTTAGATGTTTTCTGTATTTATTTGAGACTGTCCTGTGATTCTGAACTATGTAGTTACTGTGTTTATTGAGTATTGTCTTGTCCTTTTAATATTTATTATTAAATATATTTAAACCCATCTTTGTGGCTATTTGTGAGACATATTTAAGCTCTTAGAGTACTTGCATATGTATTTGGTGACACCGTACAGGCCACTCTTAAATAGCCTTGCAAGTCTTGGCCACACTTACCATTTGGATAATAGTAACATTACACAGTAGGATTTGTCAGTTTTTCCCTTGGAACTAGACAAACTTTCAACTTAAGCACTCAAACCATTCACTTCTCAGCCTGGCACTTGCTCAAAACTCATAGCAAGCACTAATAAACCTCAGCACTAGACCCCCCTATACTGTAGAGAAAGACAAGGCTCTCTATTCGACCTTACCAGCCAATCAGTAAAACAGCTCACTGTACCTATCCAGGCATGTCCAAAGGGCAGTTTCAGGTGTACTCTCTGGTCTAACTGTTGAATCTGGGCATTTTGAGGCAATGTTACAACTGCCTCATGTACACAAACAACCCTCTCCTCCAACCACCAAACACTAATACATGTGAGAGATGCAATTATACAGCCAAACTGGAGGCTAAGCTCTCTCAACCCAAGACTGGACCAGGCAGTCAAGAGGAGAAGGGAATTACTTGCATCACACCACCAGTCTCACATAGACCTATGAAACCAGCACCAGCAAAAAAGCACACATAAATACACAAAAACATACTCAGAGGCTCTAAATAAAAATCTGCAAAAGCAACAGAGACCTCCAAAGCAGACATCCAAGCAACCTCCACCCCCCAACACAAACCATGAAACACATACTTCACAAAAGCAGTGTGCCACGCAATCACAGCCCTTAAGGCAAAATAACATACCCAACACACTAGTAATAGGTGACTATAATGAGGCACACTGATGTCCCACTCACTAGGCTGAACAAGGAGAAGGTTACGGTTAGCTGCCTGTCGGGTGCCAGGATCCGCCACATAACACAAGGACTCAAATACGACTCTGTCATTGTCCATGTTGGTGTGAATGACCTGAGCCATACCTCCCTGGACTACATGAAAAGAGACATGGAAGAGCTCTCTGATCACATAGCCCAGGCTGGTATGACCCTGAGTAGCATCCTGCCCTCACCAAGAATGATACCACGGTATAAAGAAAAAAATATCAATATCAACAATTGGCTAAGCTTCTGGTGTCATTCAAAGGGGATCCAGTGTCTGTCAGCCTGGGATGACATGCTCGACAAGCCACGCTGCTTTGCTAGAGATGGCTTGCACCTGTCACCCTTAGGCTTTCGGATACTGGCCAAGGCTCTTGCCACCCCCATAGTGCCTTTTTTAGGCAAGGTTCAAAAGACAAACCTACCACCATAAATAGCACAAGTAACAAAAAACTGAGGATAATGCTACTCAATGCCAGAAGTCTAAACCACAAAATGCATGCACTCGAGGCACTCCTCAGTATGGAGAAAATTGATATATGTGCAGTAACAGAAACCTGGTTTAAGGCTACAAAGAGCACCCCAGCACTACCAGGCTACAACTCATACCATACATTTCGGCCACAAAACCCGGACCAAAATACAAAAGGTGGGAGCGTATCCATATTCATCAAGGATACCCACACATCCAGGTTAGTAGCACAGCATGATGCTTCAGAGATCATCCACTTGAAACTAACAATGGCCAGAACTGCAATTCAAATTGTAGCTTGCTACAGATCACCCACCATGTCCCAGGATCCCCATTCCGCATTTCTGGAAACAATGGGAAAAGTAAAGGTCCTACCAAACACCCTGATATTGAGTGATTTCAATTACCAAAATATTTACTGGAAGAACTACTCAAGTACTAACTCCCTTGCCCAACATTTCCTAGAATTTATAAACTCAAATGCCCTGGATCAACTGGTCAACACCCCCACCAGAGGTGACAACATATTGGACCTGGTCATCACCAACATGGGTGACTGGTGTTCCACACCGGAGGTCAATCCCTCACTGGTTAGATCTGACCATAAACTAATCACTCTGGATATCCACATTCTGCCCCCACCCCCGGTCAAAGACACCACTGCGAAAAACTTTTCAAAAGCAAACTTCACGTTACTTAAGACCGAGGTGGAAAGTTTCAAATCCCCCATGCTAAAGGATAACGCTGCCCAAGCTGCAAAATCTTTTATTAATGCACTCTGCGGGCACCTACAAGAATGCATGGATTGTGCTATCCCAAACAAAACCAAGACTCACTCCTCCAAGAAAAGGAAACCAGTCTGGTGGACCCCTGCAATAAACAAGCTATACAATAGAAGGAGGAAACTAGTACAGAAAAGAGTAAAATCCCAAGAGGGGAAGACATGCCTGATCAGTATCAGCAAGAAACTATGATCCCTCGTAAAATCATCCAAGGATAGCTTCGAAAGAAAAATTGCCAAGGACTCCAAAGATAACCACAAGACATTATTTAGCTATGTCAAGAATCTAAGTGGCAATTCCCAGATCTGCTCGGAGTTAGTGTAGAATGGCACAAAATACACTGAACCGACTGATATCGCCAACATCCTGGTAGACAAGTTCAGTGCAAACTTCACCCCCCTCTCACTCCCAAAAGGGCCCATAACCATACCAGAAGAATGTAGTGCCCCTGAAATCACAGACACTCAGGTTAAAACTGCCCTCTCCAAATCCAAAAACACAGCATCAATGGGACCGGAAAGTGTCCCAGGCTGCGTACTACATGAGCTCAAAGATGAACTAACCCCTCACCTAAACACACTGTTCAAACTCAGCCTCTCCACAGGCTACATGCCCATAGAGTGGTGCACAGCAACGGTTATTCCTCTCCACAAAGGTGGAGCCACAACAGACCCTGGGAACTATCGCCCGATAAGCCTGACTAGCTTGGTCTGCAAGGCTATGGAGCGCATCATCATGGATCTCATTAACAGAGACATTGGGAACCTCCAAACACTGGACCCTACCCAGTTCAGCTTTGTTAAGGGCAGATCATGCCTCCTAAATCTGGTGGACTTCTTTGAGACAGGTCCCAAGGCTATAGACAAGGGAAAGGTGGTCCACACAGCCTACCTAGACCTCACAAAGGCTTTCAACACCATTCCCCATTCTGGTATTATAGACAAGTTCACCAGCCTGAACATAAACCCCTATGTCATGAGATGGGTTGCCAACTGGCTCACAGACAGAATCCACATGATAAGAGTTGATTGAGCTAGGTCTAACTCTAAACCGGTTACAAGTGGCATTCCCCAGGGCACAATCCTAGGACCCCTCCTGTTCGCATATACTTCTCAGAGGTACAGGCAAACACAGGAGGACTATGGCTGACCAAGTTCACAGACGACTGCAAACTAGGGGATATAATTGACTCTCCAGCTGACACAGACATCCTCCAAAAGGGTCTCACTGAGACAGATACCTGGAGTCAAAACCATGGCCTCAAGTTAAATGCCAAAAAGTGCATAGACATCCCCTTTGGAAAAAACAAAGTACCCACAAATTACCACATAGGTGGTAGTCCCCTAAATACGGAAGACAAAATAAGGGATCTGGGGACCCAAGTAGTTAGCAATCTCTCCTTTGATAATCACATTGCCAAAGTGGTTAGAAAATCCTTCTATGTGGCCCACCTAATCACAAAAGGGTTTGCATCCAGATCAAAAGAGGTCATTGTGCCCCTCTACGCATCATCAGACCCATCATAGAGTACAACGCCCCATTTGGGATGTGCCTTACAAGACACCTGCAACAGCTGGCAAGACCACAGAAGTACCTCACCAAGAGGATCACTGGCCTCAAACAGATGCCCTATGCAGCTTGACTGAAGAAACTCCAGCTGTACTTGGTTGCATACCGCCTACTCAGAGGTGATCTCTGCCTGACATACAAGGCCATGTCCAACCCAGAATTGATGGACATACTCCACCTAAAGAAAACCATATCACCTTGAGCCAAAAGCTCTAGGTATCTAAACCTCACCACAACAATAAATAGGATGTGCTGGAGGGATAGATTCCTGTCCCAGAGACTTCCCATGCTCTGGAACAAGATTACAATCTACATTAGGCAGAGCTCCTCATTAACACTCTTCAAGAGAAACCTTGATTAGTGGATGGAAAACAGGAAGTTTACTCCGGGGATCACTTCAGTGGCTCTGCTGGACACAGGCACAGGGAACTAATCTAAGGGGCGGCGAAAGCCAACACATTCCAGCTAGGCTTATAAATGCTTTTGGGCAGATAGCCTAGTACCCACCTATGGACCTACAAACTTTAGAATAGCTGATAAAGAGCTGGCTGGTGGCGGTGATAACGACCTTATATTCTGGGCAGAAGGGGGCAGAGCTAGTAAACTTGTGCCATCCTTCCCCAGGAGTGTGTGTGTGTTTGTATATCAATCAAATCTCAAAGCGAGTGTGTGTCAGCTACTTGGGCAGGGACACGAAGCACTGGCTGGACAGAGAGGGTGCTGGAGGTCTTAGCTTGGCCACTTGGCTGAGATCTTAACCCTATAGCTGTGCCAGTGGGGAGTCTTACTGGGGATCCAGAGAAAGAGTGAGAAATCAGCCCCAGACTGACTGTGATCTCTGTGTGCTCTCACGGGAAACTGTACTTTACAGTGTGTGTACTTGTCATCCTTCCAATGTGTACGTCCCTCACTGGTGCTAGTGGTGAGGTTTGAGGCTCCTTGATTACTGGGCCAGTGCAGGGGCGTCACATTTTCCATGAGATTTTTCTGCTGGTTACTGCTTAGCACTGTTGGCTTCGCCTTATTTAAGTACTTGAATTCACACTGAAGGTGTACTTATATGAACACTCTGTTCTGGCATTAATAACTTTGGAAAGGGGGTGATAGGACAGCCATCACAAATGAGACAGTAGAGAAAGGATATACAAAAAGAACTTATTAAGAGGGTTGTGCTTGAGAAGGTGTGAGAGAATGGGTAATATTTTCTTTGATGGGGACAGACCCCCATTTTTGCAAGTATATTTTTATAAGGGAAGTTGGGGAAGGAAGAAGGGCATAGCTTTTAGGATAGAGGGTTAAGGAAGAGTTAAGTAATTTGTGATAACGTAAACATAAAGGACAGACAAGACTGACACAAACAATATGTTGGAGGGAGGGATACAGTCATGTAGATGGGTGTACAGACACAAATGGGAGTATGATGATGAGGGCCTCATGCATGGTATCATCCACTCTGGAGAGTCTCAAACATTCCCCTGCCCTGATGGTCCTGGCTGGGCTGACCGCAATGGTGAAGGGTTAAGGCCTCTTGTGACTTGGTGGTCAGAGCTGACTGTGACACCGAGTCATTGGACCTGTGGGGGAGGGCACTTTAATATGAATCCTATTACCTCTCTGTTGTCCTCTCTACTGCAACACCCCCAGGCCCTGAAGCTCAGGGTGTAGGATCTCCAGGCTGTAACACCTCAGTGTGCCTACTTGGGTGAAGTTACTGCTCCCTCCTCTGAAGTGGTCGCTGGGCAAGCAAGGGGGTTGGCGCTACTTTCTCCTACACCTCAGTTAATTGTGGGTGAGGTACTGCAAGTTCTACTGGACCTGCAGAAATAGGGACAAAAGGGAAAGAAAGAAAGAAAAAGAAAGAAAGAAAGAAAGAAAGAAAGAAAGAAAAAGAAAGAAAGAAAGAAAGAAAGAAAGAAAGAAAGAAAGAAAGGAAGAAAGAAAGAAAGAAAGAAAGAAAGAAAGAAAGAAAGAAAGAAAGAAAGAAAGAAAGAAAAAGAAAGAAAGAAAACAGAAAGAGTGAGAGAGACATAGAGACAGAGAGATGGAGTCAACAACATGACTTAAAAGAGTTTAATAGTAAATGCCATTATTTCGGAGACAAAAGTCAGAGCAGTAATATTTTTATTCAAGAATGTTAAACTATCATTAACCAAATATACAATTGCAATTATTTTAACAGCAAATAATGACACTAAGAAGGGGTGGCTAGTGGTACTGGCTACTAGCCTATAGCCCATCCAACAAAACCATAGCAAATATGTGTCAAATTTCATTTAAAATAAAAAAAAATAGTCATCACTCCAATTTCAAGCAATCGGAACACCATGCCTGCAACTGATCATGCATAGATTTCCACATGCTGTTAAAAAATGTCAGTATCTCGACATGGCTGTTTTTCAAAACAGCTGTGTGTTATCGCAGGCCTTTCTACATTTTGGAAATGGCAGAACTACACTTCAAAGAAAGTGGACCTGGCTGTTATATGAAGTAGCAAAAGATAGTTCCTATGGGTTCAGGCTGTCTCAGGTGACTGATGCAGCCTGAAAATGGAATAAAGTGGACAGGGACCTGTTTTTTGAACATGAGGAAATAGTTTTATTTATTTACTTTTTGCGTTTAGTTAAAGTTGTCATTATTTATGTACTTACTTACTTATATTATATGTGCCAGCAAGGAGTCCCAGGACCATAAGCTTCAAATATTGAAATAATCAGGGAAAATTAGGGACACTTTTGAAAATATCAATATTACTTAACCTGAAAAGTTCAAATGAAACAAATGTCTGCACCACAAACAGCTAAATGCAGCTTGACCAAATTAAAAGATCAGATAAGCACAAAGTCAGGTATAGCAACCATGGAAAAAGGGTAGAACATTCAAATAAAACCAAGTAAAAACTTTAACAACAAATATATAATACAAGGAGAACACAAATAAAATGTATAAAATCCTAGAGCTCAGAGATAACTGCTTTCAGCATAATGCCTTCTTCAGATCTTTCAGGAGCACAGAAAACTGCTTGCATTTAAATAGTTCAGGAACTTTCTTGTACCTGAAAGAACCAATAGAGTTTAAGTTTATCTCCTTAGTTTCCTCCCTTTTAATAGGGGTTTTAAATGAGCCATTCTATTCTGCCCTGGTAACTTGGCAGCTTATAAATCTGCAATCCACTTTAGTTCAATTATTTCAGTTCTGTTAACTAGGTCACCACCTCTCGGACTTTCCATTATAATTTCCAGTGCCATGAAGTGGAATTTGTGACCAGGATGAGCAGAAATATGTTTACTTAAGGCATTAGTTTTATTATGAAGCCTTAAATCATTTAAGTGATGTAGGATTTGATCCTTAAAAGGTCCATTAGTCTTTGACACATAAAAAAAACAGTGCATGAATTACAGCATGCACTGTATATAATGTTTTTGGTATTACAGTCTGCATATGTACCAAGTATATATTTTCTCCCAATAGTTAGATGTTGGAAACAGTTTCTAGAGTCAATGTAGGTAGAAGCCTTACATCTCTTGCAGGGGAGTATACCATTGCGTATGGTAGTTGACATAGCTCTAATTATGTGTTTCTTTTAGCATAATATCCGTTTCAAGTTCTTTTTATTCTGAAGCAAAACCAGGGTTTGTTACCAACAATACATTTAATATTTTCATCTGCAGTGAGAATTCTCCAATTGTTCCTTATGATTTGGCATACCTACTTAGCATCATTACTATATGTCAGTAAACATCTGAGTCCTTCGGCACAGTTTGTGTTTCTTACTACTTTCTCAGTTTCATCTCGCTTACTACCATTCTTAAAATAAGGTTGGTCCCTAGTATGCCTAAGTGCCCTGCTTTCCAAAATTTTTTCTTGAATTACTTCATCTTTATAGCCTCATTGTCTGAAGTCTTCTCGCTGCCATTCTAACGCATCATCATAATTCTGCTCATTCGTACAAATCTTGGAGATTCTTAGAAGTTGTCTCTTCGTAACATGTGGATAAACATGTCTTGGATGCGTACTAGTTCTGCACGGGAAATGGTTCCTCCAGCAATCCTTCTTGTACATATATGTATCTAGGCTGCCATCTATTCCTGTTTGAAGTATGACATCCAAGAAGTTCAGTTTTGTGATGGCGCTATTAACTTCAAATTGTAGGAAGGATGTGGTGCTGCTTAGATAGCCTACAAAATCCATTCATTGTTCTGCATCACCATCCCACAGAAAAATATATCATCCACAAATCTTTTGTAATAGGGAATGTGTTTCAACCATTGATTCATCATATTGAACACATAAGCAGATTCCCACTGGGTCATAACTATGTTGGAATAACTGTTAGCACACAGTGTGCCCATCACTATTCCCCAACTCTGCAGATAGTACTTATGACCATACGTGAAAACATTGTTCTCTAGAATTAACTCTAACAGTGGACAAATTTGAAAAATTGTGTTAGTATCAAAGATTTGTAATAAGCTGAAATAAATTCCTGGAAGATTATTTATGTATTTATTCATTTACCTGATTGCAAGCAGAGACCTGAGGTGCACACAGTGACACAAGTGGCTTTTATCGTGATTACATCTCTTATTGTTTGTGTTTAGGTGATTTGAAATAGTTCTGACAGCAGCAAATTGAAATACATTCCTGGCTATTACTTACAGATTTATTCAATCATTTGATGACAAACAGAGATCTGAGGTGTAAACAATCAAATAAGTGGTGTTATATGTAATAAGTGGTTGCCTGCGACAGTCTAGTCAGGATGTGAGTAGCTTTGTTGTCTCACAACATTTGCTTCCATAGTTCAGTTTTTGGTTGAGGTTATTTCTGTATACCATCTGCATATTCCTTCTATCTCTGTGTATGTTTTATCTATGTGCCCTGGTTTTCTCTCTCCAACCCTCAGCTATAAAATGCATACCTGTGGCCATTTATACTTTCAGACAGGACAACTTTCTTTTTTTGGTTCTTTTTTTGGTGGGGAGGGGCTAAAGAGGCAAACAATGGTCTTAAATAGAATTAATAACTCTTTGTAAACACCAATTTTCTCATTTTATTGAAACAACTATTTTGTCAGTTTTGAATATTAAGCTTATGAGAGAACATATTTTTTTCCTTGAAAGAAAAGAACAAGACTGAATGTCTTTCTTAACTCATGATAAAAAATAAGACCAATTTTATTTCTTTTCTCTTGATTTTTGTTCAGGCCATCATTGAATCAAAAGGTTGGAAAAAAACTTTAAGATGCACCTCAGATCATGTAGAATCTTATAACTTATTGGAGTTATACATGTTCTTAGACCTCTATCTTAATGCATTTATTCCGCGCTAGTTACAATGCAGTATTGGCCAGTTAGAATGTATTGTAAGGACAGAGAAAAAGCTAGAAAGTAAAACAAAGTGTGGAAATTACATGAAAGAAGCAAACTTTCTGGGTGGTGTTGAGACAGGATGGGGAAAACAGGTGATGAACACTAGAGGTGTGTAGGCAGGGCCAGTGTGCAACAGACGGGCGCCATCCTGTCCTTTATCTAGGACTCTAGTTCACCTAAATTCAGCCTGGTAAACAATCTTTCATCTGAGGTGTTTATAGTCAATAAAGCTGCTAGAATGAGTAAGTACTGTGGCAATCTGTGGATGAAAGTGACTGACCCCCATCTGTTGTGTAACCACAGGTAGATGGGCATTTACTAATTGTAATATAGCCCCACCCCATTCCAATTAGCCCTGCCCATTCAGTTGCTTCTTCCAGCCCCTCTCCCACTTAATTTGAAATCACCATCTGGCACTGGCTGTAAATATGACTGCCTGACAGGTTGTAATATATGGTTAAATAATTATGCAGTTTAATTTTTTTTTTATTTGTTGTTTTGGATTTCCTTCTTGATGATTTTTTTATTGGTAAATCATACTTAAGTGTCAGGGAACCAACAACCCCTGCCCCTGTCTCTGCTGATACCTTGACCAGTTGTACTCAATCTCATCTGCATCTGTCAATATAAGAACAAACAGAATGGATTATTGACACTGATTGTGTTTGCAGTGTGCTTCAAAGGAGTGCAATATTTGAATCTAATATTTCTAAAAGATTTCCCCATATAGGTTTAGTTAAACAAAATAGTTGTATGCTTTCTGTTTGTGCAACCCCTTTCCAGCGCATTTTATCTTACCTCCATAACTCCATAACTTCCATCTTACCGAACGAGATGTGTAACTCTGTAAATTTAATCAGTGTTCAATACCATGGGCCATAGAGAAACAGTTATGTCAAAATTCTGTCTAGTCAACAGGTAAGGCATCCATCCTTCAACAAATAAATGTTGTTCATGTCTATGTTAAAATAAAGGGACAATTTGCAACTGAGAAGGAAAAAAAGTGTTACAGGCAGTACTGAATTTCTCTGTTTTTTTATGGGGTGGACTGAGGTATTGATATAGTTACTGGAAAAAATTGTCGCTATGTCAACTTTAGCAGACAGTCGATTTCAGGAAGGCCATAGTCGTGTGCTTGCAAACAACTGTCCCGTGTCAAGTATAAAGTCAAATAAATTAGTGCAAATAACTTTTTGTTTTTAAATCAGGCATTTTGCATTGCTACGTTTTTAAGACATTCCAGTGTTATTTTCATTGTTAAGCAGGTCTGGAAAATATAACAATAATCAGGGTCTAAAGCATTGCAGTTTGCAGTAATGTAAACCTAATGAATAACACGTAGCTCAATAATTTTCCATGAGGTGCATGGTGCCACTGAAACAATCATTTGCAGTAGATGAGAACAGCTTGGAAAATCCTCAGCACATTGTCAATACAATTTTACATGTCTTACAGAAAGGTGCTGCAAACGTCCTTGGTAGTTGAACATACAGGTAATACATTGTTTGTTTGTCTTTTCGGCTTTTTCCGGTTAGGGGTCGCCACAGCGGAACTCCGGTCCGCTAGTGATTGGTAGTGGATTTTTATGGTGCTGAGTTGCCAGCCCGATGCCCTACCTTCAGCGAAGGCAAGCCCATTCATGCATGTCTTTCGGAGGCCACTCGACTGCGGGGAGGACATGCTGACTCCACACAGAAGGTACTCCAGCCGAGAATCGAACAGGAGAACCTCTTGCTTGTGAGGCAACAACGCTAGCACTGTACCACCACGGCAATCCAGGTAATACATTAAGTAAATACATTTTTGACTGAAAAAACATTTCACCAAACTCACTGAGATATGACCATGGTAATGTAACACAAGTAATAGCATCAACAGCAGACAACTGTAGCATTAAATGGTTGTTATTACAGTGCAGTTCATATCACAGTATGGATAAATAACTAGGGAAGATGAACATAATGCCTTAGCTCGGCATGTTTTAGACAAAGGCATGATACATAAATTCAAATTCAGTGTTTTAGAATTGATTGGTGTAACAAATAGATTGGGAGATGTAAAGAATTATACTGAGGAACGTGAAAATAGATGGATAATCAGATTACAACGTTATAGGGGACATGGCTTAAATGAATATCCATTAGGATTATAGTATTTTTGTATATATATAAATATGTGAACAATTCTTTATATGTATTTTTGATACGTATTTATATATGTCTATATAGATATATTTTATGTATATTTCACATAATTTGTATACATATATATATATATATATATATATATATAGAGAGAGAGAGAGAGAGAGAGATTTCTATGTGTTTTGATATATTGTTATATACTTATGTTTTTTATGTTTTTTATGTTCTTTATATTTTTTATATATTTAAATAATAGTATATATATGATGTTGCTATTATGTGACTGTTGCTTTTAGAATGAAAATGGTTTCATGATGATGTGATTGATTGATTGTGTAGAAGGTGCATCATTTTTTTATTTACATGAGAACTGAGTTGTTAGCAGTTGTAAAAAGTCTGATGAAGCATTGTGAAACGTGAAAGCACTTACTTTGGTTACTGCAGTTAATAAATTGTTTTCTTGGCGTATTTCATGCTGTGGCGAGCCTCATTCTTTTTGTTTTTAAGCTACTACATTGAATCTGAGGAGGTTCCTAACCCCGAAGCTGTTTTGTTTGATTTTTCCTATTTATGTTTTTCTGAACAGCTCTGGGACATGGCTGCAAGGAGGGAGATAATTAATACATCGCAGAGTGGAAATGAAAGTGTGAATACAATATGAGGAGCTGTGGTGGACTTACTACTGACTTTAAAGTGGCTTCGCTATTCTTAGCGCTGTGGTGGAAAGTTACAGGTTGGGTTCAGGTAAGTGTGCGATTGTTTTTATGTTAGGGTTAGGGGCAGGTTAAGTGAGTTAGGGTTATGGCGCAGGTTAGGCGTGTGTGCGATAGTGACATACTTTAGGGTTAGAGGCGGTTTAAGTGAGTTAGGGTTAGGGCGCGGGTTAGGTGAGTGTGCAATAGTGATGGACCTTAGGGTTAGGGTTTGGGTTAAGGTAAGTGGGTAGATAGTAGTGTCTTTGTACTGGCATATTAGCATTATTTGTATTCTGTGTGTTTTCAGGCTTTTGAGTTTTCAGGCTTTTGAGTTTTCAGGCTTTTGGTTTCAAGCTTATGAATTTCGAGCTTATGATCATTCAGGCTTCTGAAGGGGAACTATATATATATATATATATATATATATATATATATATATATATACACACACACACATATATATATATATATATATATATATATATATATATATATACATATATGGCAGATGGTCATTTGACCAGCTATGCCAACATCCACAATATTGTTGTTATTACATCAAAACACCAAATGTTGACACTTTCTGCACATGCTTGGAGATTACCTCAGAGCAGACTAAATAAAATGCAAGTGTTTTTGGGGGCCCCCTGCACCCAGAGCTAAGCATATACACTGACTCTGAGACTGCACAATCCTTCGGAAAAGGGAATATATGTCTTTCTGAGGATTGTTGATCTTGCACACCTATGAACCATCTGTTTGTGTCAACCAGACAGGTGCCAATGTAAATGGTAGTTTGACCAACTGCCCTAAACACATACATATATATATATATATATATACACACATGGATCTAAGATGTTTGCTCGACTGAGCAAACGACCGAAATCCAAACGGCTGGGCATACTTATGAAAAAGTGCTTTTCACCGAAGAAGCACTTTCGTGTAAGTATGACTGTTGCCGAGGCTGTACTATGGTGCGGGTAAGGGAAATTTCACTTTTCTCTACTGTAGTGCGGTCTTGGAGGGAGAATATTAAAGTGGGGGGGTGTGGGGGTGCAGGTCCACATGTTTATTTTTTCCAGGTGCCACTGACCACACCTCCCAACTTCTGTAGGTATGATGCAGGTGAACAAAAATCCTGGTCTCCTTCCTAGACCAGTTTTGGGCATGACCCTGAGCTCTGTCAGACTCCATGTTATCTCTGCCAGGTTCAAATAAGAATGCAGCAGGCCATAAACATTTTGCATGCAGCAGAAGGCTCATACTAAAGGGACTACCCTGACAATTCATCCAGGCAATGGAAATGGGCTTTGAGCTTGGCAAACACTCACACAATGATTATCCATGTCTAGGACAGGGTGGTGGTATTGCCCAGCATCTCCCTGTGGGTAATGGGCTCATGTCATTAGCTAAGCTTTGTGTGGGTAGCCTTTGTTACTTGGAAAATAAAACAAAACAAGAAAGAGACGTAACAAAAACAGGGGGATTACGTAACCCAATTGATAAAATGGACCTACAGTAATCAAATAATTATTAAAGAGGCAGAAAAGCGGGAATGTAGTAATTATGGATGTTTTTCTCTTTAAAAGAACCTTGTTTGGCAGCGTTAAGAATGCCCTGACATCATAAAGTTAACTATGGATCCTAGAGAAGATTATTCTCAATAATATAAAACTTTACTTAATAGGTATTACAAAATGAGCATTTTATCTACCAAACAATATACGATTTTGTTACAAGATTTTTTTTGAATACATGTATTTTATGACTTGCCAAAGATTCATAAGTCTTTGCACAATCCACCAATGAGACCTATTGTGTCTTTAACTGGTACTTTATTGGAGGATCTAGGATTTTTATTGGAAAACCAACACTTGGTAATTAGAGATGGGTATTATATTAAAGACTCTTGTGAATTTTTGTCTAAATTAAAGACATTAGAAATACATGAGGACTATTGTCTGGTTATGGTGGATTTTTAGTCATTATACACCAGTATACCAACCAGTATGGTTTGCAAGAAGTTGCATATTTTTACCTGATTGTTCAGAGAAAAACTCTATTATACAATTGCTTGCTTTCTGTTTAAGTAATTATTTTTGTTTTGATGGAGATTTTATCTACAAAAACAGGGAACATCAATGGGTAATTTTGCTCCCTCATATGGAAAAATTTTTATGAATTTTTTGAGCAGAAATATACATATTTTATATATATATATATATATATATATATATATATATATATATATATATATATATACATATGGGTGAATTCATATGGATAGATGGACATGCCATTACAATTCAAGTTTTTTTGGAGAAAGTTTTATTAGGTATTAAAGGGTATTATAATTTTAATAATATTAATAAAAATTGCTATAAAAGAAATAACATCCCCATATAGCCAAATTATAATCACTCACTCCCACCCACACTACCTCCGTGCCATCATGCACCAACTTTAAAACTTTATTAAAATGCACCTAAAAACATGCTGGCTGCCTTGCTTGCAACTCCCACTATAATCCACCCCATCCCATCCAACTACCTTTCTTTCACCTCCACTACCTCCATGATGATGGCTGGAAGCCATAAGCCTAGGCTTTGAGTACTTATTATTATTATACAGCAGAACTTCTCATTGTTACCTGTTGTACCTGTTATGTACTTCACAGATAAAGATTCTAGTTGTCTACTGATGTACCATCTGTAAATCTCTTTATAAAGTTATGTTCTGTGTTTTCTGTGTTAAATTGTTATCACTATGTAAATCCAATAACTACTGTGTGTTTATTTTACTGTGGAGCTTTTCTCCCATGATGATAGTAGGTACTGCCAGCCATACCAGCAGAAAAGGGCAGTGGATTTATAAAATACGCTGGCACAGCTAGCTGGAATTTTGTAAATAATTATATGTCATTTGTATATCAAACTGATTTGTACAGATGCTTGTGCTGAAAATATATTTGTGAGCTTTGTTTGTTTTAAAATGTATCAACAGTGTGCCCTGCTAGAAGGAAAAGAAATGTACATACATTATTGTAGCTGTTTAAATGTATACGTTATAACAGCATATACTGAAAGTGAAGAGGTTAATCTTAATCCACCTAACTTTGCAAAATATTCTTGAAATTAAATTACTTTATGGGTTAAGCCATAAAGATGTTATCCTACAGTTTTGAATGGAGCCAGAGACTCAATTTCTGTGCTAGAGAATAGTTGGTAGCTCCTGTAGGAAGAGTGAAATGATTTTATGGTTTTATGACTTCCGGCAGCTATACCACATCTGAGCAATGCTCTCTCTATCTGAGTGTATTGTAGCACATAGGTGTTAACCCTGGTAGCTTCTAGTGATGGGGGATAGTGCGGGAAACAGAGTCAGATGACCAGATGTATCATGCTGTATATAAATAATATTTTAATATTACAGGAGACTGAAGTCTCAACAGCACTCTGTATTCTGTCTTTGATCTGACAAGGACCACTCACCATTTTGCCTTGCTCTACTCAGTGAGTACAAACAGTAATTCTTTTAGTCAATCAGGAATAGATAGTGAGACTAGCTAAATACTGTTTTTCTATAACTGTGTGAAACTTTCCATCGGTGTTATTTTTAATATTCCCTGTGACTGAAAATCTGGTGTTTACTGTAAATAGATAATTTGTAGTTTATTGTTCTTTTATTATTTATTATTAAATATATTTAAACTTTTCATTGTGGCTGGTCCCTTTTAGAAAATATTTAAGCTTTGAGAGTATTTGCATAGATTTATTTGGTGACAGCTCTGGCCACTCCTGAAGTCTTGCTGTTTGATCAGCATTACCATTTGTATTAATATTAACTTGTACACAGTATAATTAGGTACCCTTATAAGAGCCTTAAAGTGGCTGGCAGGAGTTATTGTGGCAGTGATAACCACCTATTAGTAGATGAATTTGTGCCAGCCTTTTCCAGGTGTGTGTGTGTGTGTGTGTGTGTGTGTGTGTGTGTGTGTGTGTGTGTGTGTGTGTGTGTGTGTGTGTGTGTGTTCAAATCAAATCTCAAAGAGTGTGTGTGCCAGCTGCCTGGAGCAGGGACACAAAGCACTGGTTTCACAGAGAGGATGTGGGGGGACTTAGCTTGGAATCCCAGCTAAGGATTCAAGTCTAAGCTGTGCAAGTGGGGAGTCTTACAGGGGGTCTGGACAGATATAGAGAGGAACCAGCTCCCGGACTGACCATGTTCCCTGGGTGCTCTTAACGGAAACTGTGCTTGATGCAGAGAGGTTTGCATCTAGAAATATTGAGTGTATCCATTTGTATTAGAAGTGAACGTCCCTCTCAAGTGTCAGTGGTGAGGATTCAGACTCTTTGATTACTGGCCCAGTGTGGGGATGTCACAATAATGTTAATGGGATGGGTAGGTTTTCTTCCTCTAATGTTGACAAGTTATATTTTGTAATTATGTATAGACAATTTTCTGAACAGATTTTTGAAGTGATTAAAAATATTGGGAAATATTACGGACTGATATGACTTTGAAGAAGGTTTTTCCTACTTGCCTTTCAGTAGCTTACACAGTAGGACAAGTCTGAAGGAAAAATTAATCTTTTCTAGGTTAGATACTTCAGATATTTCATTAGATAGGCAGTATATAAGTAAAAAAATTGTGGAACCAAGCCACGTGGAAGTTGCAAATTATGGTTGGTGTGAATTTTTTCATAGGTTCATAGGTTCATAGGTTTATACTAGGCTATCTGCCCTAAGGCATTTATAAGCCTAGCCCAAATTTTTGTGGCTTACGCCATACCTTATATGAAAAATACTGTGCCCATTAGTTTGTTGTGCCTCTGTCCAGCAGTGACACAGATATGATTCCCGGGGTAAACCTACGATCTTCCATCCACAGGTCTAGATTTCTCTTGAACAGAGTCAGCGAGGTACTCTGCCTCACATGGACCGGGATTTTATTCCACAGCATAGGGAGTCTCTGAGTGATAAATCTATCCCTCCAGCACGTCCTATTTATAGCCGTGCTAAGGTTTAAGTTGCTTGCTCTAGTGGTTTTGGTGGATTTGGATTTTTTGAGGTGGAGCATGTCCATTAATTCCGGGTTGGACATGGCCTTGTATGTCAGGCACATGTCACCTCTGAGCAGGCGGTATGCGACTGAATAGAGCTGGAGTTTCTTCAATCTGGCAGCATATGACAGATTTTGGAGTCCCTTTATCCTTTTGGTGAGGAACTTTTGGGGTCTCTCCAATTGCTGCAGATGTCGGGTGAGATACATCCCGAATGGGGCATTGTACTCGATCATTGGTCTGATAAGTGAAGAGTACAGGGAACAATGACCTCACTAGATCTGGATGTGAATCCCTTCATGATCAGGTGGGCAATGTAGAAGGTCTTTCTAACCACTTTAGCAATGTGAGTGTCAAAGAAAGGCCACTGTCAACCTGGGTCCCCAGATCCCTGATAACCTCTTCTGTGCTTAGTGGATTGCCACCTATATGGTAGCTTGGGGTTACCTTGTTTTTCCCGAAGGGTATGACTATACATTTTTTGGCGTTTAACTTCAGGCCATGGCTCTGGCACCAGCTATCTGTTTCCGTGAGTCCCTTCTGAAGGATATCCATGTCCGATGCACTTTCCACTATGGCGCCCAGTTTGCAGTCGTCTGCAAACTTTGTCAGCCAAAGTCCTCCCATGTTGGCCTGTACTTCTGAGAAGTAGATGCCAAACAATAGGGGCCAAGGACCGAGCCCTGTGGGACACCACTTGTGACCAGCTTGGAGTCTGACACAGCGCCAGCAACTCTAACCCTGTGGGTTCTGTCCTTAAGCCAGTTTGCAACCCATCTTGTGACATATGGGTTTACATTTAAGCTGGTATGTTTTTCTACAATACCAGTGGGGTATTGTGTCGAAAAGCCTTTGCAAGGTCAAGGTAGGCTGTATGGACTGCCTTTCCCTCATCAATGGCCTTGGTGACTGTTTTGAAGAAGTCGACCAAGTTCAAAAGGCATGATCTTCCCTTGACAAAGCCAAACTGGGTCGGGTCCAATGTCTGCAAGTCCCTATATCTTTGTTTATGAGCTCCATTATGATCCTCTCCATAGCTTTTGCAGACTAGACTTGTTAAGCTTATGGGGCGGTAATTACCAGGGTCCGTGAGGCCGCCTTTGTGGAGTGGGACCACAGTTGCCGCACGCCACTCCTTGGGCACGTATCCTGTGGTAAGGCTGAGATTAAACAGCTGCCTTATGTGCGGGTTTAATTCCTCATTTAGCTCGTGTAGCACACAGCCGGCGACACCATCCGGTCCCATTGATGCTGTGTTTTCTGCTTTAGAGAGCAGCTTTCACCTGCACATTTGAGATGTCCGGGAGGCTACACTCTGCTGGGATAGTTATCTCTCCTTTAGGGGAGAGGGGTGAAGTTTGCACTGAACCTGTCTGCCAGTATGTTGGCAATGTCTGTGGGTTCAGTGATTTTTGTATAATTTTGGACTAATTCTGAGCATATCTGGGAGTTTCCACCCAGGTTCCTAACATAGCTGAAAAAGGCCTTATGATTTTCCTTTGAATCCATGGCAATTTTCTCTCAAAATTGGCCTTAGTTGATTTTATGAGTGCTCGTATTTTTTACTAATAATGATCAGGGGTGACTTCCCTTTTATGGATTTTGTTCTATCATGTAATAGCTTTCTCCTCTTATTGTAAAGTTTGTTAATGGCTGGGGTCCACCAGACTGGACGTTTGCCCTTTGTGGAAAGAGTCTTGGTTTTATTTGGGATTGCCTGATCCATGCAGTCCTGGAGGTGTTCATAGAAGGCATTTGTAAGGGCTTCCGCAGCTTGGGTTGTGGTTTCCTCTGGCTCAGGGGCCTTGAAGGATACCACACCAGTCTTGAGTAGTGTGAAGTTTGCTTTAGAGAAGTTCTTCACTATGGTCTTTTGTTTGGGATGGGGGCGGGATGTGGATTTCCAGTGAGATTAGTTTATGATCAGATCTCACCAATGAGGGATATACTTCCGGTGTGGAGCATTTTGTCCCCATGTTTGTGACAATGAGATCTAGTATATTTTCTCCTCTTGTGGGAACAGTGACTAGCTGTTCCATGGCATTAATTTATGAACTCCAGGAACCGTTGGGCTAGAAAGTTAGGGCTTGAGTAATGTTCCCAGTCTATATTCGGGTAGTTGAAGTCACCCAATATGATGGTGTTTGGAGATACATTTATACCCTCCAGTGTCTTCAGGAAGGCTGTGTGGGGTTCCTGAGTTTGAGAGGGTGGCCTGTAGCATGCTACAATTTGTAGAGCAGTTTTGCCTATGGTTAGTTGCACCTGGATGGTTTCCGAGCTTGTGCGTTGCCACCAACCTGGAGGTGTGGGTATCCTTTATGAATATGGATACACCCCTCCTTTTGTGGTGTGGTCCGGGTTTTGGGGCGAACGCATGATATGAGGTAAAACCTAATAGTGCTGGGGTGCTCTCAGGAGCCTTGAACCAGGTTTCAGTTACAGCACAGACATCGATGTTCTCCATACTGAGAAGGGCCTCGAGTGCGTGCATTTTGAGATTTAGACTTCTGGCATTGAGCAGCATTACCCTCAGTTTCTTCCCATTTTGTTTTCTAGGGTGGTAGGTTTAGAATTTGAGCCTTGCCTAAAAAGGCACTATGGGGTGGCAAGAGCCTTAGCCAATATCCGGAATCCCAGGGTGACAGGTGCCAGCCGTCCCTTGTCAAGCAGCGTGGCTTGTCAAGCATGTCATCCCAGGCAGACAGACACTGGATCCCCTTTGAATGACACCAGACATTAAGCCAATTGTTAAAGCTGATCATCTTGTCTCTATATTGTGGCATCATTCTTGGTGAAGGAAGGATACTGCTCAGGGTTAGGGTCATACCTGCCTGGGCTACATAATCAGAGAGCTCCTCTATGTCTCTGTTCATGTAGTCCAGGGAGGTACGTCTCAGGTCGTTCACACCAGCATGGACAATGACTGTGTCATATTTGTACTTGCCGTGGAGTGACCCGAGTGCTTGTGTTATGTGGCGGATTCTAGCGCCCGATAGGCAGCTTACTGTGACCCTCTCCTTGTTCAGCCTGGTGAGTGGGACGTCAGTGTGTCTGACTATGGAGTCACCTATGACAAGTATGTTTGGTGTTGTATTTGGCCTTAAGGGCTGTGACTGCTTTGCACACTGCTTTTGTGGTTTATGTGTTGCTTGTGGGGTGTCTTGAGGTAGCAGTTGTTTGGGTGTCTGCTTTGGAGGCCTCTGCTGTTTAGGTAAATTTTTAATCAGAGCCTCTGAGTATGTCTTTGTGTGTTTATGTGTTTGATTCAGTGGAGTGGTAGCATTATGTGAGGCTGGTTTTGTGGTGTGTGTAGTTGCCTTCTCCTCCTGTCCGGTCTTGCCAGTCCTGAGTTGAGAGAGCTCAGCCTCCAGTTTGGCTAAATAGCTGCATCTCTCACAATGTGTTATGTGGGAGGAGGAGAGGGTTGTCTGTGTACATGAGGCAGTTATAACATTGCCTCAAGATTCCCAGATTCACCAGCTGGACCAGAGAGGAGATTGACAACTGACCTTTGGACATGCTAGAATAATATTGGGAAATCCTTAATTGAAAACAAGGGCCAGTGGGGAGTGAGGGTGTAGTGCTTTTAATTTTTAGTGCTGACTTATATAATTGCTTTAGTGAGCAAGTGCCAGGTAACTTGAGTGCAATGTGTTACAAGTAACTAAATGCAAAAGCGACAAACAGTAACTTTCTTTCAAGTGAAACAAGGAAATAAGTACAGTAAACAAAGCAGAAATCACTAGTGATCCACAGAAGCTGAGAAGTTGCGTATTAGGTGGAATTAGCTTCCAGGAAATAACAAGCAAACAAACAACAAGCATATAAACAAAGATAGATTCAGCAGGCCTGGATCTAGTCTATGCTAGAGCAAACAAGGTGAACCAATTTCAGTAAGATACAGTTCAAATATTTAGGCACTATAAACCTTTAACCAGAAATTCCCAGCTCAGAAGGGCAGAGTCCAGCCTCTTCTCCCACAAGAGTGCAGACCACAAACCTTCTTAATGTAAAATAACTGGCCTGAAGCCCAAGCGCCTAAACCAGAACTAATACACTTGGACACTGGGCTCTCAATCAGCAGTTCCCAACTTAGAAGGATGAAAGCTACCTGTCCTGCCACCACAGTGCTTGCCACAAACCTTCCTAATGTAAAACAACTGTTCTGAAGCCCAAGTGCTTAATCCAAAAGACTTGAATGATAGCTACACTTTAATCAAGTTACAACCAAGCAGTAATAAATACCATTGAATACTTTAGAGAATGTCTGGATTAGTGCTCAAGTTACACAAACAAAGCTAGATCCAGCAGGCCCGAATCCAGTCTATGCCACAGCAAACAAGGCGCACCAAATTCAGTAAGAAACAGTTCAGATATGCATGCACTATAAGCCTTTAACCAGAAATTCCCAGCTCAGAAGGGCAGAGTCCAGCCTCTCCTCCCACAAGAGTGCAGACCACGAACCCTCTTAATGTAAAATAACTGGCTTGAAAGCCCAAGTGCTTAAACCAGAATTAATACACTTTTAGAATAACAGACACTGAGCCCTCAATCAGCAGTTCTCAACCTAGAAGGATGTAAGCTACCTGTTCTGCCACAACAGTGCAGACCACAAACCCTCTCAGTGCAAAACAACTAACTGGTCCGAAGCCCAAGTGTTTAAACCAAAAGGCTTAGAATGAGTTACACCAAGCAGTAATAAATACAATTGAGTATTTTAAGATGATGCAAAAGTAAAAAGAAGTAGGTAAAAACACAAGTACAGTAAAAGCAGATGAAAATTTTTTTTTTTTTTTTTTTTTTTTATTCCTGAACAAGTGCTGAGATCAAAGAAACAGATTTGAGTGCTGAAACTAGAAAACTGGCTAGTTAAAGGTATCTTTCATATATAAGAACATTTTCCTGTAGGTCAGCCATAGTTATTTATGCTATTGTATGCCCATGTAATTTGTTTTACATTGGTAAAACAACTAGGATGGTTAAGGTCAAAATAATATAACACCTGAAGGATTTCTACAAGAATTGTGAAAATTCTGTATCCGACCATTAGTGGAAGCAGCATGGAGGGGACACCTCAATGCTTAGGTACCTTGTCGTGAGACAAATCACTTTTAAACCTGGTTATACAGACAAATATAATGTGCCAAGGCTGGATAAAATGGAGGTTATGTATATCCTCCAGTTTAAAGCTTTACAGCCTTTGAGGCTTACCACAGAATTACAATGGAAGATGCTCCTTTAAAAACTGATTTCATTTAATTGATTTGTTTTCTAAATTATTTTAAGATAATTATTTAATTCCTAATTTTGTGCTGTGTATATAGGTTCATAGGTTCATAGGTTCATACTAGGCTATCTGCCCGAGGGCATTTACAAGCCTAGCCCATCGTTTTGTGGCTTACGCCACCCCTTTAGTATGGGGAACTATACCCATTATTTTGCTGTGCCTCTGTCGAGCAGTGACACTGAGGTAATCCCTGGGGTATATCTGCGATCTCCCATCCATTGGTCAAGATTTCTCTTGAACAAGGCCAGCGAGGTGCTCTGCCTCACATGTACCGGGATTTTGTTCCACAGCATAAGGAGTCTTTGGGTGATGAATCTATCCCTCCAGCACGTCCTATTAATAGCCGTGTCAAGGTTTAAGTCTCCCGCCCTTGTGGCTCTGATGGATCTAAATTTTTTGAGGTGAAGCATATTCATCAAATCTGGGTTTGACATGGCCTTGTATGTTAGGCAAAGGTCACCTCTGAGCAAGCGGTAAGCGACTGAATAGAGCTGGAGTTCTTTCAGTCGGGCAGCATAGGACAGATTTTTGAGACCCTTTACCCTTTTGGTGAGGAACTTTTGTGGCCTCTCCAGCTGCTGCAAGTGTCGGGTCAGATACATTCCGAATGGGGCATTGTACTCAATCATTGGTCTGATGAGTGATGAGTAAAGGGAGACTATGACCTCCCTTGATCTAGATGAGAATCCCTTCATGATAAGGTGGGCAATGTAGAAGGTCTTCCTAACTACTTTAGCTACATGGGTGTCGAATGACAGACTACTATCAACCTGGGTCCCCAGGTCCCTGATAACTTCTTCTGTGCTCAGTGGATTGCCACCTATTTGGTAGCTAGGGGTAACCTTGTTTTCCCGAAGGGTATGACTATGCATTTTTGGCATTTAACTTTAGGCCGTGGCTCTGGCACCAGTTATCCGTTTCTGTGAGACCCTTCTGAAGGATATCTGTGTCAGATGTGTTTTCTACTATGGCGCCCAGTTTGCAGTCATCTGCAAACTTTGTCAGCCATAACCCTCCTGTGTTTGCTTGTACTTCGGAAAAGTAGATGCCAAACAAGAGTGGGCCCAGGACTGAGCCCTGTGGGACACCACTTGTGACAGGCTTTGAGTCTGACATGGCGCCAGCAACTCTGACCCTGTGGGTTCTGTCACTCAGCCAGTTTGCAACCCATCTTGTGATGTATGGGTTGACATTTAAGCTGATGAGTTTTTCAATGATACCTGAGTGGGGTATTGTATCGAAGGCCTTAGCCAGATCGAGGTAGGCTGTATGGACTTCCATTCCCTCATCAATGGCTTTGGTGACTGTTTCGAAAAAGTCAACCAAGTTTAAAAGGCATGATCTGCCTTTGACAAAGCCAAACTGGGTTGGATCCAAAGTCTGCAAATTCCCTATGTCTTTATTTATGAGGTCCATTATGATCCTCTCCATGGCTTTGCAGATAAGGCTTGTCAAGCTAATGGGCCGGTAATTTCCAGGGCCGGTGGAGGCACCGCCTTTGTGAAGTGGTACCACAGTTGCAGTGCGCCACTCCCTGGGTATGTATCCAGAGGTAAGACTTTGATTAAACAGCTGTCCTAGCTGTGGGTTTAATTCCTCATTGAGTTCATGGAGCACACAGCCGGGGACACCATCAGGTCCCATGGATGCTGTGTTTTTTTGCTTTGGAGAGCAGTTCTCACTTGGGCGTTGGAGATGTTTGGGGGCTGCAATCGTTTGGTATAGATACCTCGCCTTTGGGGGGGGGGAGAAGTTTGCACTGAACCTGTCAGCCAGTATGTTGGCAATGTCTGTAGGATCAGTAATCTTCACATCATTTTGAACTAGCTCTGAGCATATCTGGGAGTTTCCTCCCAGGTTTCTAACATAGCTAAAGAAGGCCTTATGATTGTCTTTTGAGTCTTTAGCTATTTTTCTCTCGAAATTTGCTTTGGATGATTTTATGAGATCTCTTAGTTTTTACTTATAGTGATCAAGGGTGTCTTACCTTTTAAGGATTTTGCTCTATCTTGTAGTAGCTTCCTCCTTTTGTTGTAGAGTTTGTTTATGGCTGGGGTCCACCAGACTGGACGCTTGCCTTTGGTACAAAGAGTCTTTGTTTTGCTTGGGATTGCCTTATCCATGCAGTCCTGCAGGTGCTGGTAGAAGGCATTTGTAAGTGATTCAGCGGCTTGAGTACTGTTTTCCGCCGGCTCGGGGCCTTAAAGGAGACCACACTAGTCTTTAGAAGTGTGAAGTCGGCTTTTGAGAAGTTCTTTACTGTGGTCTTTTTATTTCAGGTGGGGGTGGGATGAGGACCTCCAGCGAGATTAGTTTGTGGTCTGATCTCACCAGTGAGGGTACACCTCCGGTGTTGAACATTGTGCTCCCATGTTCGTGATGATGAGATCAAGTATGTTATCTCCTCTTGTGGGGATGGTGACTAGTTGTTCCATGGCATTTGAGTTTATGAATTCCAGGAACTTTTGGGCTAGGGTGTTTGGGCTTGAGTAGTGTTCCCAGTCTATATTAGGGTAATTGAAGTCACCTAGTATGATGGTGTTTGGTGATACATTTATCCCCTCTAGTGTTTTCAGGAAGGCCATGTGAGGTTCCTGAGTTTGTGAGGGTGGCCTGTAACATGCTACAATTTGCAGAGCAGTCTTGCCTATGGTTAATTGCACCTGGATGGTCTCCGATGCATCGTGCGTTGCCACCAGTCTTGAGGTGTGGGTGTCCTTGATGAATATGGATACCCCTCCTTTCTTGGTATTGTCCGGATTTTGGGGCGGAACGCATGATATGAGGTAAAACCTGATAGCGCTGGGGTGCTCTCAGGAGCCTTGAACCAGGTTTCTGTCACAGCACAGACATCGATGTTCTCCATACTGAGAAGGGCCTCGAAAAGTGCATTTTGAGATTTAGACTTCTGGCATTGAGCAGCATTACCCTTAGTTTTTTTCCTTTTTGTGTTCTAGGGTGGTAGGTTTAGAATATGAGCCTTGCCTAAAAAAGGAACTATGAGGGTGGCAAGAGCCTTTGCCAATATCCGGAATCCCAGGCGTGACAGGTGCAAGCCGTCCCTTGCGAAGCAGCGTGGCTTGTCCAGCATGTCATCCCAGGCAGACAGACACTGGATCCCCTTTGAATGACACCAGTGTTTAAGCCAATTGTTAAAGCTGATCATCTTATCTCTGTATTGTGGCATCATTCTTGGTGAAGGTAGGATACTGCTCAAGGTCAGGGTCATACCTGCCTGGGCTACATAATCAGAGAGCTCCTCAATGTCTCTTTTCATGTAGTCCAAGGAGGTACGTCTCAGGTCGTTTACACCAGCGTGGACAATGACTGAGTCATATTTGTACTTGCTGTTGAGAGACCTGAGTGCTTGCGTTATGTGGCGGATTCTAGCGCCCGACAGGCAGCTTACTGTGACCTTCTCCTTACTCAGTCTGGTGGCGGGACGTCAGTGCGTCTGACTATGGAGTCACCAATGACTAGTGTGTCTGGCATTGTGTTTGGCCTTAAGGGCTGTGACTGTTTGACACTCTGACTGTGAGGTCTATGTGTTGCAGGTGTTGTGTTCTGAGGTGGTGGTTGTTTGGGTGTCTGCTTTGGTGGCCTCTGCTGTTTTGGTAGATTTTTGATCAGAGCCTCCGAGTATGTCTTTGTGTGTTTATGTGTATGATTTGAGGTTGTAATGGTACTATGTGAGACTGGGTCTATAGTGTGTGTGGTAACCTTCTCCTCCTGACTGGTCTTGCCAGTCCTATGTTGAGAGAGCTCAGCCTCCAGTTTGGCCGTATAGTTGCATCTCTCATGTATTTGTGTTTTGTGGGAGGAGGAGAGGGTTGTCTGTGTACATGAGGCAATTGTAACATTGCCTCAATATTCCCAGGTTCACCAGCTGAGCAGGAGAGGACACTAGCAACTGATCCCTCGACATGCTAGAAGGAATAGACAAAAAAACTTTAAAAAGATTCCGGGGACGTGGGTGACCGAGAAATGGGGGTTGCCTTTTGGGGTACTATCTATGACGAGTGCCGTATCAAGGTAATAAGTACTGTAGGAGCAAGTGCTACGTTTAACAGATAGAGAATAGTCTACTTGGAGTCAAGTAGAGATGATCTTTTAATTATAGGATACGCTGATTAGATCAGTAGTATAGTTCGAGGAAGGTAGTTTTAAGGGAAAATTTGAAGAGTGGACTTTAGGTAGCCCAAATAGTTTAAACCTGCTTAACCGGCTGCCCTAGTGTGCAACAGTGGCAACTCAGCTAAATCAGCTAATGCGCGCTAAAGCGTCCTTTATACCAGGGGTCTGGAAAAGACAGGAAATGACCCAAAATGGCCAATAAACTACAAGTTACTGCCTTAAACCACTCCTCTGAGGACAAATGAAGGAGTTATGGAAATGACCCCTAGTGGCCAATAAAACTACAGTTTCAAGTCAGTAACCACCTCTGGGGGCAGGGAAGCTGCTCAATGTTAGTCACTGCCACTGATGAACACAGAGACCCTCCTTCAGCCCAAGCAAAAATGGCCTCACAGAAACTTTCAAACAGTTCAGGAACAGCAAGCCTGTAACTGAACTTTTTTAACTCTCAGAAAAGTGGGAAAAAGCAAGATTTTTTTTTTTGTTTTGTTTTTACAGAGATAGCAGAGGTTCACAAGTAATATCAAGTTATAACAGTGCAGTAAATGACCCCACACAAGAGTGCTAGGTCAAGGACAGAAAATATGCAAGTTTTAAGAAAAAAACGATTTAAAATTAAGTGCAAACAGGAAATTCAGCAAACAGCTTTTGGTTGTGCTCTAAATACAGCTGCTAATACAGAAATCAAGTTTAACAAGCCAGAAAATGCTCAAGCTAGGCAGCTATGCAGAAAAACTTAGCAAATAAACAGAGAAAAAATACTTAAAATCTCAAAAGTGGCTCCTTCTTCTCTCAGCGTTTTTCCTCTTGGAGGGTGCTTCACCAACAGCCAACAAGCCTGAAAAGATGCTCAAACCACGAGGCAACTAGGTTTTAAGAGAGGAAGATGATATATATATATATATATACATATATATATATATATATATATATATATATATATATATATATATATATAGCCCTTTGGGGCAATTTGAATTTTAACCTTTGAATAGTTCTTGTAACTCAAGGTACCAGTTCTGTATAATAAAGCTGTCTTAATAAATATATGTTTTATTTATTTATTTATTTTATTTATTTGCAGTTTGTTTACCAGGATAGTCCTTGGGCCAAAAGAGCCAATTTTCAATGGAATCCTGGTGAGAAAAGCTCCAACATGGTTAAAAATTTGACATTAAACCAACAAATGATATTACATGGTTTTAAAACATAATAGTATGCAAAAAATGAAAATCGTATTACAAAAATGAAAAAAATATATATATTTTAAACATATAATGATGTAATGATGTAACATATACAAGCAAGAGAAAAGAGGGAAAGTTCAGGGTGATAGCAGGAGGAGATGTAGGAGTAGAAAGTATGAGGAGGAGAGGAGGGAACTGGCCAGAAGGTAGAATAAGTACTAAGTGGGGATGAAGGTTGTAGTAAGTGAGAGAGTGGGAGATGGATAAGAGAGGTAGGAAAAAGTGAGGAGAGGTAGAGGGAAATCAGGAAGGGTGAGATCATGAATATTCCCGTAAGATGAGAGGTGGGAATGGAGTAGGTTCTTGAAGAAAGATTGATTATTGGTGGTATGAATTTGTGGTGGAAGGGACTTCCAGAGTCTTGCTAGAGAGAAGGATAGGAGATGTTTGCCTGGAGTGCATACAGGGTTGTATAGTTCAAGCAGGTTCTGATTGTTGGACCTGAGTAATCTGTCTGGTTGGTGCATTTTGAGAGTGGAGGCAAGAGAGAGGCAGACAAAGGGTTTAAAGATGAGTTTATGTGCATAAGTAAGTTGGATGTAGGAGAGATAGTTGGGCAGTTCAAGACAATTTAGTATGTAGAGGGCATAAGAGTGGTGGGAGGAGAATCTGGTGCAGGAGGCAAACTTTGCGATTTTGTTATAGCAGGAAGTTATTTTTGTCTTTAGACTGGATTGAAGGTTAGTAAGGAGTGTGGGAGGCACAATACAAGAGGGAGGGAATAAGGAAGGTGGTAGACAGTACATGTCTAGTTGAGGGAGTAAGACAGCAGTTTTGACGATAAAGCATGTCTAGTTTTTGGTGGGTTTTCTTTATGTTTGTTTGAAAATGAATGTCGAATTTTAATTGACCATCAATTAGGACACCTAGTAGCTTTGTGTAGGATACAATTTCAATAGACATATTATTTTGACTAGTTATGAGGAATGAGATCTTGCCAATTGTGGTACATTTTGTGGGGGTGAATATCATAACTTTAGTTTTGGAAGTATTTAGTGCTAGATGATTATTTAGCATCCAGTACTCGGTTGAAGAGAAGGCTTGAGTTAATGTCTGAAGTTTGGGGAGGGATTCAGCGGAGCAGATTATTGTAGAATCATCAGCATATTGGATGAGTCTGGTATTAGGAATACACCGGTGGAAGTCATTTATGAATATGATAAATAGTAGAGGGCCTAATATAGAACCCTGTGGCACACCTGTTGGAGTATTTAGGACAGAGGATGTACAGTTGTTCCACTTGACAGCTTGTTGTCTGTCAGAGAGGTAACTAGAGAACCAGTTGATAGAGGAGGTGGATAGATTAAGATGAGAGAGTTTAGACAAGAGGAGGGTATGGGAGATAATATCATAACTATTGTATGGGAGATAATATAACTATTTTTTTGTTGGATTATGCAGTACTACATATGCCACTATATAGAGAACTAACTATGTTTAATAACATTATAATGGATTTCATTTACCAACTAGGTGACCGTGTGGAATCATACCATGCAGGAAGAGGTGGTACAGTGAGCCTGTGTGCCAAATGTGAGAATCATGGGCACTGACAGGATGCTGAGCTGTCAAGTTTGTGATACACACCTATGCATCACGCATACTATCTTGTAGCTGATAGAATGGCATCACTTCTTGTTATGGTATCCCCAATCCACCTCCATGGTCCAGACAGGAACACGGGTGCCATCTATCACACCAAGCACCTCAGGAAAGCATGCCATTCTGTGGAGGGCACATATGGTACTGGTTAAGTCCTGTGGTGACTGTGGGGAGTAGATGTTCTTATCAATATATAGCTAAAATATAACACAATCAAAAGAAGCAACTCAGAAGCAACCTTACAGTTAAACTGAGCATCTTCACAGATTGCAAAATGGATAGAAAAGGTACAAATTCACTTTTATAACCCATCTGCACACAGCACATATATGCATCAAAAAGTGAGTATGAATTGTAAAAGCTGGGAAGACAGACAAATTTACATAAGAAAGTTGTAGTTTTTTTTCACACATTTCTTATTTGCATCTCATTATTCCCTCATTAGCATAAGACTTTCTGATCTGTCTTGTAACTGTTGAGTTTTGTCTCTGAATTGCACCTCACTTACACTTGTGCATAATCTGTGCACATGCTCACTACTGTTAAGTGCTATGACCATGAAAACTGCCAAAAGATTTCTCTGAGGCCAGATAGCTACTGATAGATAATTCTGCTGACCTATCCTGATTATGGCTTCCCTTCATTGTACTATTCTTGCTGTCATTTGTCATAAAATTAAGAATGTCTCTTAAAAGAATCTGCAATTTTATCTTATGAGCCCCACTGTCTTCTTCTTAATAAGCAGGATTTGCTTTCCATAACGTAATAGAGGCTTGTGTGATTCTCTCTCATCCCTTTCTCCTGGCCTATGAGGATTAACTAAGCCTTGTAGGTCTGAATTCACTTGAGCTGGCTATCATGGCCAATTTGTTTGTTTCCTGTTCTGGTTGTATGTGTCGCCTCTGAAAAGCTGTATTTCAATTTTTTCTGTCTGTATAGACAGATAGATGGTTGTATGTGTCACCTGTGAAAAGCTGTATTTCAATTTTTTCTGTCTGTATAGACAGATAGAAAGACAGATGAAAGAATTATCTGCTGAAAAAATGTTGATTTGGTATAACACAAGTTAACACAAAGTGAGAGAACCAAAAATGTACAGATATCTTTGAAAACTTGCATTTGTCATTGACTCTGCACTTAGATGGCAAAATATTGTATAATATGTGTCCTTCAGAAAATAATTTGTGCTTTAAACTCTCTAATAAATCTTAGCATAGTGCTGCAAAAGTGTTTCTCCAACAGCCACAACTAGAATACTGGTTGATGTCACCACTCAGGTTGGATCTAATACAAACAATATCAAACACTTCCTGTCAAGTGCTGTGTTCCTGATCCCCCAATATAGCATGCTATAGGCCCTGTTTTGCAAAGGCAGTGTTTTCAGGGTCATACATCTCAATTGTCCAGATTTTTGCTGATATTTTTCATTTGTCCCTCATAAAATTTTGGTTTTCTGGCAAATTATTGACAAATCATTAAGGACTGAAGTCAGAAAATATTGACAGACATTTGAATTTCAGACTTTACCCTTCAGAAAATTCATGCTAATGCAAAACCTGATATTATACAATTCTTCCTCTAAAACATGCACGCTGATTGGCCAGCCCAACCAGCGTGCCCGTTGTAAATCCCTCAAAATACTAACAGAAAAAGGTCCGGTCGCCCGGACTTTTTCCGTTAGTATAAAACACTGTCTCGCTATGTTAAAAGAGTTTAACATAGCGACACAGGTTTAAAAAAAGCAACGCAAATCTCCGTTGCTTTTTTTAAAGCTGTCTCGCTATGTTAAACTCCTTTAACATAGCGACACAGTGTGTAAAAAGGGTTGCTTTTTTTTTAAACCTGTCTCGCTATGTTAAATGGGTTTAACATAGCAAGACAGCTTTAAAATAAGTAACGGAGATCTCCCATTTAACATAGCGAAACAGTAAAAAGCAACGGAGATCTTGCGTTCTCCGTTGCTTTTGCCCACAGCTCTGATGTACTGCGTAGGCATGCGCAGTACATCAGAACTTCTGAATACCAGACAGCTGCGGAAGGGCAGCAAAGAGGCATATACAATGCCATTATTTAAAAGTAATTATTTCTTTTCTTAAATAATGTCATTAATAACAATAACACTTCTGGGTGTTTAACCACGGTTGTCTTTGTTTGGTCCCTCGGTCTACTGGGGACCAAACCACCAACCGTGGTTCCAGGCGGGTTATTGCTATATTCTATCAAGTTTCTAAGACTGTAAGAGCAATATTTAAAAACTGTTCCTATTTCTGGGCCTTTGTCCCCCATTATTTATGGCTTTGTACAGATTTTTGCCCTAGGAGATTGAAAGGTATGTTCAGGGTTTACAGTGAGCTCTAACTGCAAACTTTTATATTATTATTATTATTACAAGTAGTAGTAGTATTTACAGTTCTGTAAAACTCTTTGCAAAACAGTTATGGGATTTAAACATGGTTTCAATAATTTCCTTGACTTACCATACATAGTGTTTGATACATGGAGTGTTAACTGGATATCTGCTATGGCCAGAAGCTGTGCAAGAAACATATGATAGAAGAGTTCACTTGTTCTTTGTATGAATATTTCCAACCATTTTTACTATGTAGATATTCAGAAGTGATTGGTCAGTGTGCAAAACACTTGTTAATGTTATCAGGTGTTTTTTAAACTTTCCTAACCTAAAGTATGCATATAAAAATAAAGTGCAAGAACATTTTGTTTAGATGCATATCTAACTCCATTAGTAGTATTCCACGAAAGTAGGAAAGCTTAAAAAAAAACACCTGATTGTGTTAAGTAGGGATCCGCACAGTGGTAATCTTTTCTGAGTAGCCCCTGTATATTCAACACCTGCAGTGCTTTCAGCATTTTCACACATTTAAAATGGAGCTCCATGTTTTTTAATTTGTTGACTCTGTCTGTCCTGATCTTTTATTGTTTTAGCAATGCATTTTTCTTCTGGGGATTTATAGATTAAAATATCTGAAGATTTTTTTTTATTTTCCTGGAAAAATGATAATAATGACAAACAGAATTTTTCTAGTTTCATTGCACTGGTACTTTAATAACTAATTCATATCAGAGTATGTTCATGCTACCCATTTATCATTTACCTTGTATTTCTCTTTATTTTCATAATCTCAATACAACAATATGTTCAACATATCTTTTTTGTGCCTATAAATAACTGAGAACCAAATGCAATTATTTCTGCTGGATGCCTAGCATAATACTGATCTTCTGAATTGCCACAGCAAATGTATTGAGGAGCATTAGCATTCTCAACACCCAAATTCTGTTACAGTGAAAATGCAGGCCAGGTCACATGACGCAGAGGGATATTATCAGTGGAGAAGCTCTTACAGCAGAGCTTGCAAAAACTGGCAAAGCAAGTCGTGCCTAAGATGGTAAAGGCTCTTTGTTTTCAAATATGGAAATTACATTTGTCAAGGCCACCACACTCACAAGGGAAAAAATGTGAATCCCTGACAGACACTGCAAGCTAAAATTGCAAGGACAAGACTGAAAGAGAAAGACAGAAAATCCAAGTAACCTCATTATGGTCATAAAGGATTACTCCTATGTAAAGCTCTCAGTTTTATTACCTTATAAGCAGTGAAGGAGATTAGGAAGTGATGTCAGTAATTAGAACAGAATAGTGCAACTGCAGAGTTTTAAAAGCACTTACAGCTTTGTGCTAAGTTATAGCAACAGTTATCAAATACAAATATAAGGAGTGAACATTAATGTACAAGACAAATATATCTTGAGAACTATTTTTGTCAATAAACACGAGTTAAAAGAAAAGAGCATGAATGTATGCTTACATTGCAGGGAATCTTTTTTGCTTATTATCGCTGCCATATATCTGTAATGAGCATATTCATTTCTTGTTACTATAACAACGTAACATACTAGAAATGTATACTTTGTGTCAGTAAACCCTTCTCCAGTATCTGAATGTTTATAATCAGTGGTACAGGCTTATCTGTGTTTTTGTTACAGCTGCTTCTCTCTGTAATTGTAGCCTTTTAATTATTACGCTAGTGGCTGTACCTTGTGCATACTGGCCTGTAGGAGCAGCTAATTTAGGATGTTGTCGATCTAAATCCAGCTGTGCAGTGAGGCCTGATGCCCCAGACAGAGATCCTTCAGGACAATGACCTTTGGGAGTCTCTGCAACCCTGCTGTTTCTTATTGCTCTAATACATTACAACACTCATGTTATGTTGTTAATATCCATTTTATGTCTACATTATTTGTTTTAGGTAGAATTTGTTTACTTGAAGTAAATGTTGCATGCGGTGGTACTTTGGTATAGCTTCCTCTGTGTGACATTTCCAGCTTTACTTTTGCCTGATTTTCTCAATGATCATTATATGATTAAGGAGAACATAGATTCATAAGTTCATAGGTTGGTACTAGGCTATCTGCCCACAGGCATTTATAAGCCTAGCCAGACTGTGTTGGCTTTCGCCGCCCCCTTAGATTAGTTCCCTGTGCCTCTGTCCAGCAGAGCCACTGAAGTGATCCCAGAGTTAAACTTTCTGTTTCCCATCCACTCGTCAAGGTTTCTTTTGAAGAGTGTTAGCGAGGAGCTCTGCCTAGTGTAGAGTGGGATCTTGTTCCAAAGCATGGGAAGTCTCTAGGACAGGAATCTATCCCTCCAGCACGTCCTATTTATTGTTGTGGTGAGGTTTAGATCCCTAGAGCGTGTGGCTCAAGGGGATTTTTAAAGTTTGATTTATGTACTTCCTACCACTCTTTGATAAGAAAACTGTAAAGTATCAAGGGTCTGAGTATCTCAAATATATTTGCTCTTCACAGTAAGTGGCTAAACATAGATACATGATATCGCTTTGTTTCATTAGGAAAATTCTGTCTAATGTAAGGTCGTTTTCAACAAACTTTTAAACATTGCAAAGTACAAGTTAAAATAATGGACATCAGAACATAATGCTGTATAATCACATTTCACAACATTAAAAAGCAATTGCTTGTCCTATTCACGTGTAGCAAAGGAAAATGACAAACTGAAGAGGATTTCCCAACAAATACTTAACAATAATATGACGTTGCTAGTCTCCACAAACAGAACAACATTTAACAGGGTATTTATCTGAAGTGAGGAATGTTACCTAGATTTTCCTGAATTAGAACTTTAAGTATAATGCTTGATAAGGTTTAATCATTGAGAGGTGCTACATGTCTGTGATATGTAGACAGCAATGTTTTATCTACCCTTTTTTTTCATTTTATAAAATATCAGTACATTTCCATATGCTTAATCTGCCAGCTAGTTTTTATTTGCCTGTGTTTTGTCAATACCTTCCTAAGCAAAGCAGTAAGGAACCACTGTAATTCATTTTTTCATCCCCTAGGTATTTGTTAGAATATGTACTGTGCCCAGAGCTATTACCTTCTGCAGGTAATAAATATTGCTGTTTCTCATTAGTCCAGTGATATTAGAATTAATAGAAGATCCTGTCAGCCTTAAAACATAGTTGTATTATTCTGTACTGTATACAAAAGGCAGTATGTTTGCTAAGCTAGAAAATTGTCTTTTTTTCAGAACGTCGTGTTTCTACAGACTAAAACAGGTACTCACAAAACTTACTTGAAATATAGTCATAAGGTATCTCAGATCACCTTTCTAATGTGTGCCAACTGCCCACAAAGTAAAATATTTCTCTCTTATACTTTCTTTTTCAATGAATTAAACGATTGCTCAGTAGTGGAATGCAGTATTCAGGACTCTAGTATTTGTGTTTTTACATTTGTGATGTACAATACTTACTAATCTCATTATATCATACCACCTGTAACTCTTACAGCTACTTACACTGAGAAAGTTGCAGCAGTGGTGTACAGAGACAGTCAGTTTTCTTTTTTTAGGGTACTTGTTTGCAATTTTATCAACATGTTGATAAATGGAATTTACAATGTGTGATGAAAAGCTGCTATGACAAGTGGAAACGTCTCAAGTTTTGTTCTTGATATGGTCAACAAACTAGTTTTACGATTGGTTGCATTATGACAGTTAAAGTACTAGAGTACAATTCATAAACAAATAGTGTATATAATGGCAAATTGTGCAGTTAGTGACAAAAAGCAGGTTGAGGGTGAGTCAGAAACATAAGCTGCAGACAAGCACAGCGGTCTTCAGTGCTCATTAGGCTATGTATGCAAATGACTTACAAAAAGATGTAAATAAAATAAATGAAAATACACAACCAAATGACGCAATAATAATATTCAAATGCAAGCATGCAAAAAATTGCCATGACTGACATTCATATGTGCAGCAGCGTGCACATTTCACTACATGACTCTACAAAGACGTACTGCACATAGAATATTAGAGCTGCAGAACTGCATAGCAGCACAGTGAAAGCAACAACAGCAGTTTGTTCATAGGTTCATAGGTTAGTACTAAGCTAACTGCCCTTGCAAGCCATTTTAAGCCTAGCTAATTATCTCTTGTGAGACTCAAACCCTGCACCTTGTGTTTGTAAGGCAAACACCTTAACCATTAGGCCACCCTCCCAACCTCTTGTGCTTAACAATGCTTACTTACTCTTGCTGCAGCTGGCCCTGGTAGAGTTGTGAGTCATGGTACACTACAACAATGAAGGTTTAGACAGCAAATAACATACCATATCATGAATGACCAGCAGAAAATTGGCCTTTTCCATGTAGCTCATGCCAGAATAAGACATCTCATACACATTTTATCACCCACATGCTGAAATGCGGGGAATGTTGTTTGTTTTCATCCCTCTGGAGACCAAGGTGTATGTAACACTTATTGTCTAAGCTATCAAGCTGTTCAGTGGCCATCAGGAGACACATTAGGTATATCACAGGCATCTGCCCCATGAATACTTTACAAGCTTTGCAACATTATGCTTCTGCATGTGGAACATCACATCTGGTTCCTAAGGACAGCAGACCAGAAAGCCATCACTATGTGTAGCTACTATCACATTCTATAGCTTTGTGAGGTACTGGGTGCCATAGACTGTACATTTGTAACACTAAAGACCATGCCCGCATCCCCACTCACAGGTGTATGTGAAGAGGTATGGAGGGTCAGTTGAGCAGGAAAAAGTAAAATTCCCTGAATTACCACCTAGTCTGCAATACAGACAGGATTATTATCAATGTGTGTGTGTGTGTGTGTGTGTGTGTGTGTGTGTGTGTGTGTGTGTGTGTGTGTGTGTGTGTGTGTGTGTGTGTGTGTGTGTGTGTGTGTGTGTGTTTGTGCAGTACCCTGTCAGTTTCCATGAATCCTATAGTTAGTACAAATCTTATCTCTATTGTCACTTACAGTGAAGGATATCTGGCTAGAATGTACAGGCTCATTTTGAAAAATAAATGATTATTGATTCAAAAACTAAGCATGTAGCCACTACACCCCCCACCTACAAAAAACAAACAAACAAAAAAATAGTTGTGTGTTGCAGATGATGCTTGATACCACATGGGAGCTCAGTCTCATGACTCCTGTGCATAATCCCAAAGCTGAGATTGAAATGCAGTACAACACTCTCCATGCAGAATCCTGGAATGTCACTGAATGTGTCCCTGGTGTGCTGAAGATATGCTTCCAGTTCCTGGATACATCTAGTGAGGCACTGCAATACTCACCTGACACCTGACAGAGCCAACAAGTTGGTTGTTGTTTGTGCCTTGCTGCACAATACTATTGTGTGGAAAAAAACTGGTTAACCCCATAAAACGGCAGTGTTAGGATCTATCACAGAAACAACAGCAACAGCTAAGGATAGGGGAACTGAACTGTATGACACAAGTGTAGGATGGCTGCCCACCCAGGCAGCAGTGGGTACAGTACAAAGTGGTGCTGGCATAATGGCCATAACAATCATACAGTAACAGTGTTACACAGACAAGATCCAAGTGTATTTATGTATCAGGCTGTGCTAGTCAGTGCACGACCTGGACACACTGTACATCAGGCATCACATCAATACAACATGGGATGGAGGGTGTTGTGGATCACAGTCATCATTTTCACAGGTTGTGAAGATTGGGGAAAGATGGGCGAAGGCTGCCAGCCTAGTCAAATAGAATTTGATACATAATTCTATCATTTGTATAAATAAATGTAAAATACAGGCTTGTGTTCTTAAATGAAAGAAAATACTGTAAAATGTGAACTTCAAGACTGTTGCAACATTGCCATCTGTTGTAAGGAAAATCAAGCCAAGTATTTCAAATGTTCTTTGAAGTTACAATTATCTAAAAAAGTGGTGCCAAAGTGGCTGGCTGAACACATTCTTTCTATTGTCTTAACTTAAGGAATAATTGCTAGAGTATACATGTGAAATGTATTTTATTGTTGTAGTTTCCTGAGCAGGTGTTAGATTGCTAAATAATGCAGTTTGTGGCCTGGGAACTCCAGGCTAAGTGTTAAAATGATGTAATATGAATACTGGGAAAACCTAAGTGTCAAAATGATGTCATTTGGGAGGGTCTTGGCAGAGCTGTTTGTTAGTGAGTTTTAAAAACTATTGTTGAGAGAGAGAGAGAGAGAGAGAGACTGCAAGCATTTTGTCTTGGACCATCAACCCCAGCACTGCTTATGCTCTTTATCTATGTAAGTAGGATTATAGCACTGTGTTTTCTCTTAAGAATAGCTCAAGATTAGAAAGTTAGATTAAGTGTTTTTCTTTGACATCAGACCCTGTCCTACTGTATTGTTTTAAGTTGCTGTGTGATCTCTGAACTCTTAGATATCTCTGTGGTGTAGTAGTATTGTCTTGTGTTTTAATTATTTATTATTAAATATTTTAAAACATTTATCTGTGGCTGGTTTGCATAGAGATCAAGTAGGCTCTAGAGTACATTGCATAATTATAGAGTTGATTGTAATAAGCCACTCTAATAAGCCTTAGACTGAATAGTCACATTACCAATTGGATAATAATATTGAACAGTAATAATTGGACACCCTTTCAAGGGCCTTTGGGTAGGTGATAATTGTTAGCTGGTGGTGGCAGAAATTACTATGGTATAGTCTGGGTAAAGGGGCACAACTAGAGAATCGGTGACAGCCTTTCCCAGGAGTGTCTGTGAAGTTGTATAAATACTTATCTCAAAGTGTGTGTGGTGTGTCAGCTACCTGGGCAGGGACATGAAGCACTGGTTGGACAGAGATGGTACTGGAGGTTAGCTTGCCAGCTAGGCTGAGATCTGGACCCTACAGCTGTGCCAGTGGGGAGTCTTATTGGGGACCTGGAGAGCAAGGGAGCAACCAGCCCCAGACTGACTGTGATCTCTGTGTGCACTTAAGGGAAATTGTACTTTACTGTGTGTATTTGTTATCCTTTCCTCTTCCATGAGACGACCTCCTTGGTGTTAGTGGTGAGGATTGAGGCTCCTTGATTGCTGGGCCAGGGCATGGTCATCACATATCTGGTGGCAGTGGTTGGGATAAGATATCCTAACATATCTGTTTGGCAGTGGTGGGGGTTGAGTGAATCCTGTAGCTTATGTACAGTAATCTCTGAAGGTGTTTTGTACTCTAAATCAGCCATGCAGTGTATAGTCAGAGTTCAGATCACAATTGTTTTATTTATTTTGTTAGCTTAGTCAGGGTGAGCAGGCAGCATGTCAGCACAGGAGTATGGAAAGCTGACAAGGAGCCAGCTGTTGGAGATGTGCCAGGCTAGGGGATTGGTGCATGGAAACCTGACTAAGGCAGACCTGATTGCAGCCTTGGTTACAGCTGCATCAGAAAACAGCATCCAGGAGGAAAATCAGACTGGCAGTGGAGCTGCAATATCCTCGGAGAATGGACAGCTTAACCTTTCTGTGAAGGACAATCAGATTGGCAGTGGAGATACAATATCCTCGGAGAATGGACAGCTCAACCTTTCTGCAGTGGACTTAAAAATCTGCTGGAGCTAAAAAGACTTGAGTTGGAGGCCAGGCATTTGGAGATAGAAGCCGAAGAGAAGGAGCATCAGAGGAGGCATGAGAGGGAAATGCTGACTGTTTACCAGAGTCATGGAGGTAATGGGGAAGGGAGTAACTGGACCCCAGAAGCACAACAGGTCAGTAAATTTCTTCCACAATTTAAAGAGGGGGATAATTTTGATAGTTTCATTCACATGTTTGAAAGGCTATGCAAATAGTATAGTGTTGACCAAAGGCTCTGGGTACGGTTCCTGACCCACTTACTCCATGGGAAAGCTGTAACTTGTACATCACAAATGCCTGACTCTGTCTGTTTTGATTATATTGCTGTAAAGAAATGTCTATTAGAATGTTTTAAGCTAACACCTGAAATGTATAGGAAAAAGTTTTGTGAGCATAGACGCAAGGCAGATGAAAATGTATGTAAATATATTGTTGAACTGAGCACTTATTTTCATAGCTGGGTGAGTGGATGTCAGGTCACCACTTTTGAAGGGCTGACAGACCTTTTGGTGAGGGAACACGCCCTTAGTACTTTGCCTGAGGGCATGAGGATCTGGTTAGCTGATAGACAATGTGCTACTTCAGATGAGTTGGGGAAGAAGGGACACTTATACCTGGCCAGCAGGCCAGCCCTGCACAGGAAGGGGACCCCCAGTACTGCTCATGGGTCTAAAGGAACCCATGGTGGGCAGCACAGACTGCCCCAACAGAATCCACCAGTAGCAGGGGACGCCACTAGGCCAGGTACATGTCCAGGAGCTAGGGTTAAATGTTTTGAATGCAACCAGTGGGGCCATGTGGCATACAGGTGTCCACGGAAGCAAGCTGGGGAACCAAAGGTGAGGGAGCCAGTAAGTGGTAAAGACAAAATGCCAACAGTAGGTTGTCTTGAGACAACTGGGGTACAGAACTACCATCCTGCAGATGTCCTGAGAGGGAAGGATTTGGATAAGGCAGTACCCTGTACTTATGCAGTTATATGCAGTGAGGCTAGGAGACAAGCATGTGGATCTGGTAGCCTGGGGGAGACCCAGACAGACTGCATACTTGCAGCCAGGACTGGTGAGGTGGTTAGTTCAGGGAGTGAGCTACACTGTAGCAGTGAGACTGACTGTGAGCCACAGCTGCTTGTGGGTACTGATGTTCCCTTGGACAAGGTAACTGCAAAGGTAGAGGTGAGTAGTAGTACCCAGGCTGACAGTGAGGCACCACTGTCAGAGGATGTCAGACTTCCTGTGGAAGGGGAGCTAGGAAGGGTTACAAGGACAGAGTTGAGACAGGCTCAGCTCTCAGATCCTACATTGCAAGGCCTGAGGCAGGTAGCTAGGGAGGCACCTGATTCTCAAGGGAAGGGGGAATCTGTATACTGGGACAAAGGGTTACTATACAGAGAGTGGACCCCTGAGGGAGGGCTAGAAGGTGAGAGAGTACAGCAGTTGGTAGTGCCTAGAGCTTACCGTCTGGTGCATCTAGCCATAGCCCATGATAGTCCCTTTGCAGGTCATATGGGCATAAAACACACAAAGAGGTGTTTTGTGCAAAACTTCTATTGGCCTGGAATTTCCAGAGATGTAACAGGGTACTGCAGGACCTAGGAGCAGTGCCAAAAAGTAGGCAAGGCAGGAGACAAGGTGAGAGCTCCTTTGATGCCTTTGCTTGTGACTGAGGAGCCATTTCAGAGGGTAGCTATGGATATTGTGGGTCCTCTGAGTACCCCAAGTTCCACAGGGAAAATGTATATCCTAGTGACAGTGGATTATGCTACACACTACCCTGAGGCAGTGGCTTCATCCTCCATTGAGGCAGAGAAGGTAGCAAATGCTTTGTTAGAGATTTTCAGCAGGGTATGTTTCCCAAATGAAATACTGACTGACCGAGGTGCCGATTTCATGTCAGACCTGCTGGCTTGTCTGTGGAAGTCCTGTGGGGTGAAGCACATGAAGACCACTCACTACCATGCCCGGACTAATGGTCTTGTTGAGAGGTTAAACTCTACAATCAAGTCCATGCTATGGGCATTTGCAGATCAGTTTAAGAGGGAGTGGGACAAATATTTGTCCCATCTGTTGTTTGCTTCCAGAGAAGTTCTCCAGGAATCCACAGGTTTTTCACCCTTTGAGCTGCTGTATGGGCATAGGGTGAGGGGACCTCTAGATTTAATTCGAGATGAGTGGGAAGGTGAGTGTGAGTCTCACAAGGAGTCTGTTGTGGCATACGTCCTAAACCTCAGGACAAGGCTCAGGGAACTCATGGGCTTGGCCCAGGGGAACCTGGCAGAAGCCCAACAACAGAAAAAGGTGTGGTATAACAGGAATGCTCGAGCTAGAGAATATGCTGTGGTGCAGCAGGTAATGGTTCTCATTCCTGTCAGACACAACAAGCTGCAAGCAGCTTGGGATGGACCCTACAAGGTGGTAAGAAAGGTAAGTGATGTTTACTACATGGTGGAAGTGCTAGGCAGATGGCAGGAGCACAAAGTGTACCATGTTAACATGATGAAACCTTACCGTGATAGGGAGGCCCTTGTGCTGAGCATTTGCAGTGGTTTGCAGGAGGAGTCTGAGGGAGACCAGGGAACTGATCTCCTCAGTGAGGCTCGGGCTGACACCTCAGTGGAAGGGGTAGCAATATCCCAGCAGCTATCTCCTACCCAGGTTCATGAAATCCGAGCAGTGTTGCAGGAATTTGGGGACAAGTTCACTGGGAAACCAGGGAGCACTCACCTGGTGCAGCACCAGGTGGATACAGGACCCCAAAGGCCTATTACGCAGGCCCCTTATAGGGTGCCTGAGAGAGTCAAACAGACTCTGAGGGAAGAGGTACAGGAGATGTTGGAACTAGGGGTAATTCAAGAGTCCAACTGTCCCTGGGCCTCGCCAGTAGTGTTGGTGCCAAAGAAGGATGGCAGTACCAGGTTCTGTGTGGATTACAGGAAATTAAATAGTCACACAGAGTCGGATGCTTACCCCATGCCTAGGACAGATGAGGCCCTAGAGCAGCTGGGTGGGGCTAAGTATCTTACAACCATTGATCTTACCAAGGGTTACTGGCAGGTGCCCTTGACTCCCAGTGCTAGAGAGAAGTCAGCCTTTGTGACTCCTTTTGGCTTGTACGAGTTCACAAAGATGCCCTTTGGGATGAAGAATGCCCCAGCGACTTTCCAGAGGCTGGTGGATAATATCCTAGCAGGAGCAGAAGGGTTTGCCCTTGCTTACCTAGATGATATTGCCATCTACAGCCATTCCTGGCCACAGCATCTTCGGCATGTCAGGGAGGTGCTGGGCAGACTACAGAGGGCAGGGCTGACCATTAAACTGAGCAAATGTCAAGTGGATATGGCAGAGGTCTCCTATCTAGGATATAGAGTGGGGAGTGGTAGGATAAGGCCAGAACCTGCCAAATTGGAAGCTATTAAGACATGACCTGCACCTATTACCAAAAAGCAGGTGAGGGCATTCTTAGGGACAGCAGGGTACTACAGAATGTTTGTCCCCAGTTATAGTACCATAGCTGCTCCCCTCACAGACCTGACAAGGAAGAACAGGCCAGATAAGGTAGTGTGGACCCCAGCATGTGAGCAGGAATTTCAGCAGCTTAAAGAAGCTTTGGGCGGACCCCCTGTGTTAGCCAGTCCAGATTACAGCAAAGAATTTGTTGTGCAAGTGGATACTTCAAACCATGGGGTGGGGGCTTTACTTAGCCAGATTTCTTCAAAGGAGGAAGAGCACCCAGTGGTTTATCTCCATCATAGGCTCCAACCCAGGGAGGAATGCTATACAGCTGTAGAAAAGGAATGTCTAACTATAGTGTGGGCATTGCAGAAACTTCAACCTTATCTGTATGGAAGAAAATTCACTGTAATGACAGATCACAACCCTCTAATATGGTTAAACAGAGCCAGTCAGTAAAATGCCAAGTTGCTAAGTTGAAGCCTGGGATTGCAAGCATATGATATGTCAGTGCAACACCGCAGTGGGAGTAGCAATGCCAATGCAGATGGGCTCTCAAGACAGGGAATGGGGTGAGGTACCCTCAGATAAACCTAACCCTCTCAAGCAGCGTTTCTCAAGGGTCACTTGAAAAACTAGCTTGAGTTCTCCAGAGGGGGAAGAGATGTGTAGATTGGGGAAAGATGGGTGAAGGCTGCCAGCCTAGTCAAATAGAATTTGATACATAATTCTATCATTTGTATAAATAAATGTAAAATACAGGCTTGTGTTCTTAAATGAAAGAAAATACTGTAAAATGTGAACTTTAAGACTGTTGCAACATTGCCATCTGCTGTAAGGAAAATCAAGCCAAGCATTTCAAATGTTCTTTGAAGTTACAATTATCTAAAAAAGTGGTGCCGAAGCGGCTGGCTGAATACATTCTGTCTATTGTCTTAACTTAAAGAATAATTGTTAGAGTATACATGTGAAATGTATTTTATAGTTGTAGTTTCCTGAGCAGGTGTTAGATTGCTAAATAATGCAGTTTGTGGCCTGGGAACTCCAGGCTAAGTATCAAAATGATGTAATGTGAATACTGGGAAAACCTAAGTGTCAAAATGATGTAATTTGGGAGGGCCTTAGCAGAGCTGTTTGTTAGTGAGTTTTAAAAACTATTGTTGAGAGAGACACTGCAAGCATTTTGTCTTGGACCATCAACCCCAGCACTGCTTATGCTCTTTATCTATGTAAGTAGGATTATAGCACTGTGTTTTCTCTTAAGAATAGCTAAAGATTAGAAAGTTAGATTCAGTGTTTTTATTTGACATCAGACCTGTCCTATTGCATTGTTTTAAGTTTCTCTGTGATCTCTGAATTATTAGATATCTCTGTGGTGTAGTAGTATTGTCTTGTGTTTTAATTATTTATTACTAAATATTTTAAAAACCTTTATCTGTGGATGGTTTGTGTAGAGACAAAGTAGGCTCTAGAGTACATTGCATATTTATAGAGTTGATTGTAATAAACCACTCAAATAAGCCTTAGACTGAATAGTCACATTACCAATTGGATAATAATATTGCACAGTAATAATTGGACACCCTTTCAAGGGCCTTTGGGTAGAAGATAATTGTTAGCTGGTGGTGGCAGAAATTACTACTGTATAGTCTGGGTAAAGGGGCACAGCTAGAGAATCTGTGTCAGCCTTTCCCAGGAGTGTCTGTAAAGTTGTATAAATACTTATCTCAAAGTGTGTGTGGTGTGTCAGCTACCTGGGCAGGGACACGAAGCACTGGTTGGACAGAGAGGGCACTGGAGATTAGCTTGTCAGCTAGGCTGAGATCTGGACCCTATAGCTGTGCCAGTGGGTAGTCTTATTGGGGACCTGGAGAGCAAGGGAGCAACCAGCCCTAAACTGACTGTGATCTCTCTGTGCACTTAAGGGAAATTATACTTTACTGTGTGTATTTGTTATCCTTTCCTCTTCCATGAGATAACCTCCCTGGTGTTAGTGGTGAGGATTGAAGCTCCTTGATTGCTGGGCCAGGGCATGGTCATCATACAGGTTACATAATATAACAGCACAGGATTAACAAAAACTTGGTAGGACACAAAATGTTCACAGAGGATGAAGGAAACATCACAGGGAGTGGTGGAAACAACAACAATCTAGGTATGGAGACCACTGGGGTGACAGGTCTTGAGACCTTCTGTAACAGTGATGGAGTGTCACTGCATGACCTGAACTTGCCGGAAGATTTCTGGGGAGGGCTGCAAGGGCTTAAACCTTCAGTTTGGATACAGGGTTCTAACGAGGCTCAACAGGAATAATGACCTCCTCAGACTAGGGCTCATGACCTCCTTTGACAGTGATGGAGTGACACTATGTGACCTAGATGCAGATGTATATGCATACCCATGATAAGGGGTGCCAGGACTTTTGACGGCTCCTGATGATGGTATTGTGTTTGCATCATGTAAACGTACTGCATCACTTTCACCATGGGTACATGCCTATGGACAATTCTGGCAATGGTGCTACCCAGGATGGCACTAAGAATATGCAGAGAGATATCAAAGGAAGAAGTGTGAGCCACCAGAGAACCTGTGCCATCTTATCCTAATATCTGCACTTCATAGCCACACAAAGTTTACAATGGACAGCACCTCACAAAGTCATGCCAAATGCTCACCAGATGCAGTGCAGAGTATGTAGCAGTAGATTGTGCCTGGATGATATTCCTGCATATCTGCTTGTTTGTCCTGAATGCTGCTGCTGCTGCCAACACAGGGGCTAAATCAGAGCTGCGACATCATCACGTATTCCCATGTCACTGCCTATGAGAGGCATGTTCACATCAGAAGCAATGAACAATTTGAAGCTACCTATTCTGGCACAGAAGAAACATGTTTGAAGGTACCATCCACAGAATCTCTCTCTCTCTCTCTCTCTCTCTCTGGGGATGCTGGCTATTCATTCTCTACAGTCACACTATCCTCAATATTTATGTACATGTCTCCACTATATGTTGAAGGTACCTTAACATCCAGGACAAACAGAAACACTGCTATTGTTTCCCCAGACTGTGATTGCTGGCCATGTATTTTGGCATCATTGCTGAACACACCTGTGGTACTGACATCAGCTGTTTGTCTAGCTTCTGATATTTCTATACCATGCCCTTCACTGCTGATGCCTGTCAGTGCAGAATATACAGAAAACTATGCCAAACCCATTGACATATGAAACTATGGTGCCCATGTTGCAAGCAAACTGAGGCTGTTTAGGCAATAAATTATATTGTGTCTGACCTTACCTTCAACAGTGGCAGAATGTTGCTGCAGACCTAAGATGCCTATAAGACAGATGTGCATCAATCATACTGGATTACAGTATACTCTGTATTTCTAGGAAGAATACAGTAAATGTATGCTAGGAAGAAGTAGTATGGCCAATCACCCACAGAAAAGTGGAGGGGTCATTCCAAAACCAAGAGCCCAATACTCTTTCAAGATACTTCACAATACTTTTCCTTCAGGCATGAACAAAAGTAATTCTTCAATCTCTGTGAAGCATAAAGATTCTGGAAGTCCATTCCCAGTGGTAAATCACTCATTTTCAGACTGCTGTGCCTTATGCTTTGCCTGGCCAGTGATACCTATGAGTCACTGAGAACTCTGGCCCATTATTCCATGCTGCCTCCCCACAGAACTGATGTCCTGCAGAAAAGATTGCCACACCAGGTATGACTGCACCCATTCTACCCAACAGCCATAGGCCATACTCTCAGATGATTTACAACAAAATCTCATTTTCTGCAGTGCTGAAATTTTCAACCCTCTGCCTGGCTGATTGTTCTCTAGAAATGATGAATCTTGTAAAAACTTACAGAATATAGAAATATATATTTATTGTGGATGTTATGTGTATAGATATCATAATTGTAACTGCTTAGACACATATTCATGGTTTGCAGGCACAAACAGCCCTGGCATATTACAACATATTAATTCATGAAGGAGGTTAGCCTTTAAAATTTTCATGCTAGGTATGTTGCATAATAACATTTCAGTGTATAATTTCTACATATGAATGATACAAGATTAGATGTGAATGTCAGAGGTACCAAAAGGGAAGGGGATTGGTTGCTGGCTGACAGGAACACTGCTATAAGTATGTCTGCCCGGGTCCCCTTCAAAGGATCGAAATTTTACAACATCGAATCACTGATCTGTGAAGACCAGAGGATCGAAGTTGTAAAATATCAAACCCTGTGAATGGAGATCACTGTACAGTGTGGAATGGGAAATTTACCATTCTCTTTACTGTAGAGCAATCTTGGAGTTGGTATATTTATGTAGTAGGGGGTGTGGGTGGTGCAGGGGGGCTTGCCCTTCTGCAAAAACATGAAATAAGAAGTTTTCACTCTGTAGATTTTCTTTTTAAAGTTTGATAGTTTACATCTTCAGTCATCTGGTCTTCCATGATCAGAGGTTCAGTGCTGTGAAATTTCCATCCTTTGAAGTAGACCCGTCTGCCCATATGGTAACCACGGCTGAATATCTGTATAGTAATGTAACCACTGTTGAGATCATGTCCAGCATCTTACATATCTATTAAAAAATGCAGCTATTGTTTTTCTCTTATGTTTCCATAAATACAAGCTGATAAGTTAATAAAAAGACAGAACACTAGCTTCTTCAAGAATAAAAGTTAATGTTTTCTGGAAGCATGCAAGTTATTTTTTCACATCTGGGAGGGGAATAAAGGTAAAAATGGAACAGACACCAGTCAGTGTATTTAGAAGCACAGGCAATAACACGTCTTAGCATGGATGACATAAATTTTATGTTAATTAAGGCATGTATTTACAGCGGTCTGTTTGGGACAATTGTTCCTATTAGGAGAGTTAAACATCATTATTTGAAGCTCTACTTAGTTTTGTGTGTTTGTATTAAGTTCCATTAACACTCTGCCTATCTTCAAATATATGTTGTTGCCTAGGGGTAGACAAACAGGACTTGGGAAGTGGGTACGCTAAATTATTGTTGCATTCTTCCTCGTCCCTTTCTGGAGACTGTTCTTATGAAAGCATGGAATTTACAGTGTGATAATGCTTTTTTTATCAGAGTGTGTTAAATGAAAAAGAGTCCCTAGAGGACTTTAAATATTTAAGTTTCTTAATGGTTTAATGCTAGGGTAAACAGAACTGGATGAACTTTTAGCCATGTTTGATAGATGTTGTTGTTTGTCTTTCGGCTTTTCCCGGTTAGGGGTCGCCACAGCGGAACTCCGGTCCGCTAATGATTGGCAGTAGATTTTCACGAACGCCGAGGTGCCAGCTCGACGTTTAACCTTCAATGAAGGCACACCCATTTACGCATGTCTTTCGAATGCCACCCAACCGCAGTGAGGGCATGCAGACTCCGCACAGAAGGCACTCCCTGCACTCCAGCCAAGAATCGAATGGGAGAACCTCTTGCTGTGAGGCAACATCGCTACCGCTGCATCACCGTGGCAGGCATGTTTGATAGATATGGAGAATGTTTGATAGATACGGAACTGAATTAATTCAGTTTATCATCAGGTTAAATGACAAACGTAAAAATGAACTTTTGGACAAAGCTAATGAGTTAAACAATGCTGTACTTGATGATGGTAACTTAGAAATGTATGGTGAGAAATATGATAATATGTTTGACATGGTAGAAAACCAGGTCAGCATTAATATGAAAAGAAAAAACAAGAAGTTGGAAATGGACGAGGAAGAATACAACAATAATTTAGCATACCCACTTCCCAAGTCCTATTTGTCTATGCAATAGGCAACAACATATATTTGAAGATAGGCAACGTGTTAATGGAGCAACAGGAGGCTTTAATTATTGGAACCAGAGAGGCAATAGGAAAAGTTTTGCTAGGAATAATCATGAAAATTATGAGGCATTTGATGGGGAACACACAGAATTGAGAAGGTCAGAAAGAACTTCTAACAGAAATAAGAATAAACATAATTTTTTTAGTTCAACCTCACCTGGGGACAAACACAAGAACCAGGGGGAACAAAGGTTATTGGGGCAAGAACCAGAAAATGAACTAACAGTTAACAATGTACAGATGGGCAGCATTATTACTGCCTTTGGGGAAAAATGATGAGTTTTAAAGGTTTTAATATTTTAACCATACTGACATTCCTCTAATACAAACACACTTTACACTTTTTAAAAAAGTCAATAAAATAGAACAAGGCAGCCAAACACAGCTAAAAAACATTAATTTATTAAAATACAGGTTTAAAGTTTGTACCAGCTAAAAAGCAGACTTAGCCGATACCTTAACCAAATTCAAACTTTTTACAAGAAAATTAAACCTTAAAATGTTTTTAAAGACAGCAATAACGCACTGAACTTAACACAAAACAATATTATGAAAAAGAAAAATACATTTTACCCACCTATGCACCCTCTTATAGGGAACTATAAAAAGTGTTGTATGCAAGATATTTATCAGTATTATGAAACATCTAAAAAGAAAATTTACAATCGTAGTAAGGAAGAAATGGAATTGTTAAAAGAACTAAGACACAATGATACAGTGTGATTAATGAAGCCTGACAAAGGGGGTGGGATGGTGATGGTAAACAGTGAAGAATATGATTATGATATGCTATCAACCCTATATGACACTGAAAAATATGAAATAGTATCTTTAAACCAAATTAACATAGCACAAAGTAAGGTACACTTATTTTTAGAAGATTATTTGTACCAGGGAACTATTAATGAAGTAACACATGAATTTTTGGTTAACAAACATCCTGTCATCCCTACAGTATTTGGAATTCCCAAAATCCATAAGAATATCGACAAGTCCTCTTACAGACTAATAGTCCTAACCTAAGAACAGCATGACATATCCTTTAGCCATATTTGTGGATAGGTTGATACAAAACACAATGAAACCTACTGAGTATATTTTAAAAGACTCCTGGGATTTTTTGAGAAAAATAAAAGAGGAGTATTACTCAGATGAAACAAGTTTTTCAACGATTCCAAATGATGCAGGACTAAAACTGTTCAGAGATGCAGTTTTGGAAATGACTAGCTTAAATGGAGCACTACTTAATTTTGTGATGGATGTTATGGAACTTGTTTTAAAGAACAACTATATCTGTTTTGGTAACGAATCCTTCAGACAAGTTAAGGGGTGGCCATGGGGGCGAATTGTGCCCCAACCTATGCTAACCTAGTAATGTATGCATGGGAGAAACAGCATGTATTCACTTTGGGTTTTGATCAGTACTAGTTTGTTTATTTGAGATATTTGGATGACATTTTTATTCTGTGGAAAACAACTGGTGAAATAAGGGATGTATTTGTAAAAACAATTAACAACTCTTTTCTGAAGTTTACCTGTGACCATACAGATGATTGTGCAAACTATCTAGATGTAGCTATATTTAAAAACCAGGTAGAAAAAAAAGTTTTATTCCAAACTTTACAGAAAACTAACATTTTCTAATAGTTACCTAGACTACAGAAGTCAGCACCTTTTCTATACTAAAAAGAACAGTGAAAGGGCAGATTGTACATGCATCAAGAATGTATTCAGACATTTCCTTATTCAAAATAGAGTTAGGAAATTTGATTACTATGTTCAAAGAAAGGTGATATCCAGAGAGTTTGTTATTTGATATTGGAAAAATATTTTGAGTGAATGGAGTAACAAGTGCACCCCTTTGTTGGGTGCTAATGAAGAAAATACAGTGAAAATTATTCCTGTTGACATTTCATTTCCAAATTCTATGGTTTTACAATACAGTGGGGATTCAACTACCTTGAGAGACATTATAACAAAAAAATTGGGTAATGTTTAGCAGTACTGCTGAGACATTTGACATTTTAGGTCAAAATCCTACTTTTGTGTATAAAACAGGGTGGAATTTGAAAAACTATTTTGAACATCCCACAAATGTGAACAGTAAAATGATTGATGGAAGTAAAAAATGTGGGAGATGTAATTATTGTAGTTACATCTTACAAAACAAAACAGTGTCTGTAGATAATTCGGAACAGCATATTAGATTGGACATAGGAAATTGTGGCAGTTCTGGTCTTGTATACATTGGAACTTGCTTCAAATGTAATGATTTCTACATTGGGAAAACTGTTAGGAGTTTGCGTAAACGTATATACAAGCACTTGTATGCCATTAAAAAGAAAGATGAGACCAATGCTTTATATAAGCTTACATAATATTGTGGCTATGACTCAAAACTCTTATTTGGCATTCTGGAAAAAGTTAAAAGGGATGACAAGGGAGGCTTTTGCGAGAATAGGGTAGAGGAATGTGAACTTAAATGGCAACTAAGGCTGAATGCAACTTTGCCTGGTATTAATGAACATATATCTATCTTGCCTGTTTTAAAGAAAAAAAGCAATGATTTTATGATCTATTTATTGAAATTTTACTGTTTTTTAAGGGAACATTGAGTGAGTAAGTCATATGATGATTTTAAATACTATTTAAATGATGGTTTTATTTTGTAAAATGGTTCTGAAGAAGTTCGTTTTGGGAACGAAAGTGCTTGACCCTTTTTTGGTTTTGAATTAAAGTGTTATTTATACTATGACATCTTGTCTGGACCTTATTGGGAATTATCCACCTTGTTGGCTTGTTAATTGGTATAAGTTTATTTTTGCCTTTGGGTATACACTGATGTTTGGTTCATAAATTTATATAATACTCTCTTACATATCACATAGTCAGATAAGAGCTTGTAACTTGAATGTCTGTGAAATGCCTAATTATGGCTTCTTGCATCAGGGTATAACTACACAGCTTGTGTTTGAGGACATGCCAACTGGTGACACCTCACAACACACATGCAGAGCCTCAATGTGTGCCACTCAGTGTACGACACCTGTGCATGAAGTTGCACTACTTCTGATTCAAAAACACATATAGTGATAAGAAATATTCTGCTGTGGTCCATGTAGTTAGTGTTGCTCATTCCAAGCTGTACAAAGATGACTAAATTGAGAAGAAGGACTCTCATGTGTTGTTGCATAAAGGAGACTGTTGAAAGACTATATATTCAGCCTGCTGAGCATGTCTAATGGCCTATTTAGAAAAGTTGATGTCTCATATGACCTTAGCCTGATATCAAAAAGGATGACAGGTATTCCACAGTCTGCAGAGCAAACAGGCATCATGTTGACTGCAGATGGTGTCACCATGTCATCTTCCACCAATGGGAAGAAAAGGTTTAATAATATCACCCTGAAATGTATAATTATTTATTTAATGCATTTTTCATGCTAACTGCATACCGAACAGTCAAGACTCTATTGGTACTGACTGTACTGACATGCACATTTATCATACAACATATGGGAAGTATGATTTGATTAGCATATGATTAACAGTGATTATAATTTATTTATTTATTTATATTTGTTGACCGGGAGTGTCTGACTGGACGTAGGTCCATTTTCAGTGGAGGCCCGGGGAGAAAAGCTCCACAGTTAAAATAAACAGACAGTAGTTACATTGGATTACATAGCGATTTACAATTTACATAGCAATTACTTACAACATATTTACAGATGAAGAACATAGTACATCAGTAGACAACTAGAATCTTTATCTGTGAAATACATAACAGACATTAACAAATGTTACAAGAAGAAGTTCCTGCTGTATAATAAGTACTGGCTTATGAGCATCTGAGCTTGCTATAATCAAGGTAGTTAGTGATGTGGAAAGAAAGGTAATGGTTGGATGGGGAGGGTGATATTAGAGTGGGAGTTGCAAGGGCATAGCCAGCATGTTTTTAGGTGCGCTTTTAGTAAAGTTTTGAAGTGGGTGCATGATGGTATGGAGGTAATTGTGGGTGGGAGGGAGTTCCATAATTTGCCTATGGTGCAAGAGAATAGTGCTTCACCAGCAGAGTTATTGGCTTTAGTGGTCTGCAAGTGATTTTTGTTGCTGGATCTTAGTGGTCTGATGGTGCGATAGGGTTGGAGTAGATTCTGGAGGGATGGGACATTTAGTGGATGATTTACTAGTTTGTGGGCAAGTGAGAGTTGATACCATTGAAGGAGGTGAGGGAGTTCAAGCCAGTCCAGTTCAGCAAGTGCGAGACAGTGGTGACTACGGTAGGATGCCCCTGTGGCGAATTTGGTGATTTTGTTGTAGCAGGTCTCTAGCTTGTTTAAATCGCATTGCCTTAGGTTGGTATATATTGTACAGGCATAAAGTAGGGTGGAGATAAGGTGGGAATTTGCTATTGAAATCTTTGCTGCTTTGGTGAGAAGTTGCTTATTTCTGTATAGCGCTCCTAGTTTATTGTGGACTTTTTTTATGGTCAAGGATATGTGAATGTCAAATTTTAGTTTATTGTCTATTTCCACTCCTAGCAATTTGGTGTGTTCAGTTGGGTATATAGTGGTGTTGTCCTTTGCTGTGATGTTAAAGTGAGAGTTGTTTTGAGTATGTTTGGTGGGTTGGAAGATGAGTAGTTTAGTTTTGTTTGGGTTGAGTATTAATTGGGCATCGGATAACCAAGTTTCAACAGAGGAAAAGGCTTCCTGTGTGACTTTTGCAGTTTGGGTAGGGACTGGGCTGAGCAGATGATGGTTGAGTCATCTGCGTATTGTATGAGTGTGCCATGTTTGGTGGCAGAGGCTAGATTATTGGTGAAAACAGAGAAGAGTAGGGGTCCAAGGATGGATCCTTGGGGAACCTCTATGGAGACAGGTAGTTGGGGAGATATGTCATTCTGCCATACAATGGATTGTTGGCGGTCAGACAGGTAACTCTGAAACCAGTTGGTGACCGATTGTGAGAAGGATAGGTTATTGAGGACAGAGATAAGTTGTTTGTGTGGGACCATGTCAAATGCTTTAGATAGGTCTAGGAAAGTAGCAGAGGAGAGATAGCCATTGTTTTTATGCTGAGGGATAGTGTTAGTAAAGGAGAGTAAGGCAGTGGTGGTGCTATGGTTTGGTTGGAAACCATGCTGAGTATTGGAAAGGAGGTTGTTAGTAAGGAGGTAGTCTGAGACCTGAGAGTGTATGCATCTCTCTAGTATTTTGGAGAGTGGAGAGAGAATAGCTATGGGGCTGTAATTGGTTAGTTCTGTGGAGGGTCCGCCTTTGTGGAGGGGAATTATATGTGATACTTTCCACAGTGTGGGAACATAACTTTCTGACAGAGATCGGTTAATCAAGATGGATACTGGGTAGGCCAGAGCATCAGCTGCGATTTGTAGGTATTCACTTGGGAGGTTGTCTGCTGCTAATCTGGTGGGCTTAAGTTTAGTTAAGAGTTTTTTTATGTTGGAGGTAGGTACAGGAGAAAAATTGAAGGCAGTGGGGAGATTACTAGTTGAAGGTGTGGGTTGGAGGGGAGGGGGGTTGTGTTGTTTAGCTAGTGATAGCATGGTTTGTGTGAAGTGTGTGTTGAATGAGGTAGCAATATTGTGAGTGAGGGATGTTAGGAGGAGGGGTACTGACTTTACCTGGGTGGAGGATGGAGTTTATGGAGGACCAGAATTATTTGGGGCTGTGTTGAGAGGAGTCTAGGGCAGACTGGTAGTATTGGAATTTGTCCTGTTTTATTAGCTTTTTGACTCTATTGCGTAGTTCTAGGAATTTCTGTCTAGTTGAGGGAGTTTTGGTTTTGCGCCAATGCTCCCAGGCTTTATCCCTGTTTTTCATTTCTGACTTAGTGGTTTTCTGTAGCCATGGGGAGGGTTGTGCTTTGATTCTGAAAAGTCTTATGGGGGCATGGTAATTAAGGATGCTCAGGAAGGTAGTATTAAAAAATTCAACTGCGTCATCAAGGCTGAGGTACTTTAGAGATGCCAGTTGCATTCTTTGAGGGATGAGGTGAATGTGAGTAGGTTAAAGTTTAGTTTTTTACGTATTTGACGGTAGATGACAGGTTTAGCCTGGTATAGGTATTTTTTGAGTAGGAATGTTGGGGAGTGACCACTGAGGCTATCTGATAAGCAGCCTGTTATATATGACTGAGGGCTCTTACTGACTAGTATCCAGTCCAGGGTAGTGTGCTTGCTGGAGTTTTTATTTATCCTGGTTGGCGACTGGACTAGTTGGGTGAAGCCATGGAGGTTTATATGATGGGTTGGATGGTTGCCAGAACAGGATTGCCAGTCAATATTGAAATCACCTAAAATGATAGTTTCTTGGGGGAGATGGTGGGTAGACCAGCTGAGGAGGTTTTCTAGTGGAGGGATGTTTTGGCCAGGTGGGAAGGGATTAGGTACAAGGTTCACACATGCCCTCCAGCCAATGCCTGTATGGAGTTTACATGTTCTCCCTGTGTCTCAGTGGTATTCTTCCCAACTCCCAAAATATGCTGAGTCTTTCCACTTCAAAGTCACCAAATTTGGAGTTGTGGCAGCAGCAAAGACGCTAGATGGTGCCTATAGGGGAAAAAGTTATACAGAGCAACTAATTTGGTCATCAACTGTGGTATGCTGTATCTTCAAGACAGGAGATCATGGATCACAGAATGCCCAGGCAAGCCACTTGATGGTGTAAAAATTGTCTCTAGGTGATTTGGTCACATTGTCTAATGTCATCAGAAAAGACCCAGCCTACTCTGACCTACATCAGGGACCCATGCTAATGATGAGAGACAGATGCATGTACCCCTAGTGGCCAGTGTGTGTGTCCACAATAAAAGCCCAGCAGCCCTGTATCAATAAGATACTGGCTGGCCAGTAGCCCAGCCTGGGTTACCTGGGATAGCTCTGTTGAGTGAAAGATGAATGTAAAACCAATCAATCTGCCAATCATGAGCTAAGACTTTCTACACTCAGTGTAGATTCACTGATAGGATGCAACTTGGAAGTGGATGACATGATGTTAAGGAGGAGGCTGAACATCCTCTGTGTCCAGGAGACATGATGGAAGGTCATTGCAGCAAAGCCATTTTGCTTGGGATCTAGAGTCTACTACTCAAGAGGAAGACAGACTAGGGAATGGTGTGGAAATTGTTGTGAGAGTGAGACTTCAGAAGGCAGTGAGGGATGTCATCAGAATTAGTGACAAACTCATGCAATCAGAATTCAGTGTAAGGACAGGGCACTATTCATAATCTCAGCCCTTTGCCCCACAGCAGGGTTGTGAAAGTGAGAGAGCATTCAAACAGTAGTTGCAGGATCAGGTCTATATCATAACCGTAAAAGCCCGTTTCAGTGAATATGTAAACGTCTACACATATTGCGCGAACCGCGAATACACCGAATGCCCTAAACTGCGAAATTCAAAATCTCGAAATGGCATAGTTGGCCCTTCTGCGGTATAGCTCCGTAAGGTAAGTGTGCAATAGTTATGGACCTTAAGGTTAGGGTGTGGGTTAAGGTAAGTGCATACATGGTAGTATATGCAAGCTTTACTTTAGGGTTAGAAGTACGGTTCCGGTTAGTGTATGTATGTGGTTTATTTATTTTGTTTGGGTGGGTAGTATGTAGCAAATGATGGGATTGGCCAACTATGCCGGTTCGAGATTTTGAATTTCGTGGTTTAGGGCGTTCAGTGTATTCGTGGTTCGCGCAATATGTGTCGACGTTTACGTATTTGCTGAAACAGGCTTGCGCTGTTATAATATAGACCCACAGGATCTACTAGATAAAGCAAGAGAACATGAACTGGTGTTGATAATAGGTGACCTGAAAGCACACACTGGGACAGACAGAACAGGATATGAGTATGTCTGATGGCCCTTTTAAAAAGGCTGATATCAAAAAGGGTGGGTAACAGAAATAAAGAAAGAGAGGCCATTATAGACTTCTGTCTGGCAAATGACTTGATGGTGACAAGCACATGGTTCAGCAAGAGAGGGACACTCTCACAAGATCACATACAAGAATGGCCAAGGTGCAACTTGGGTAGACGTCCTCCTACAGATAGGGTATTGGGGTAGAATCAGCAATTGCAAAATCTTCCCCAGAGAAACAGACAGGCCATATCATAAATCACTGGGTGCCACAATCAGCGGCAAGCAGTGGTTAAAGAAGGTTCTAAGGTTAACAGCCACCAGGCTGAAGACCTGGAAGCTGATTGGGGAGAAAGCACAGGAGTTTAAGGAATTATTTAGGGCTCTAACATCTCAGGAGGAAGAGGAAATAGGTGGAGTTGACGAAGAATGGCAGCATCTCAAAACAACATGCGTGAGGACTATAGAGCAGATACGCAGCCGAATCAGGTATGGAAGAAAAGTAAATAATGAAAGCTGGTGGTGGAATGCAGTTGATGTAGCATACTGGTAGAGCTTTGGGCTAGTGTGCAAAACATGCATGGCTTGAATCTCTGCTGTGGTTAAAATATTTTAGTGGGAGATTGGCATAATGGTTAAGGTGTTTGCCTTACAGACACAAGGTGCAGGGTTCGAGTCTTACATGGGGTGATTGGCTAGGCTTAAAATGGCCCACAACGGCAGGTAGCCTAGTACTAATCTATGAACCTATGAACCTAATAAAGAAGGAGTGCAGGAAAAAATGGGAGACAGAAAGTGGGGCACACCAGACTATGAAGGAATGCTGGTTGGCAAACAAAGAGGCTAAGAGAGGAGTTGCAATAGCAAAGAACAAGGCATGAGAAGCTCTCTACCAGCTTCAGGGAAATGACTCAGCAGATGGCACAAAGAAATTCCATCAGTTTGTAAGGTAAAGACCAAAAGATAGTCAGACACTCTTTAGAAGGAATGCCATAAACAACCTGCTCACCAGTCCACAGTATGTGAAATGCAGATGGAAGGAATACTTCCAGTAGCTTCTGAATGAATAAAATCCTACAGAAGCTGTACTGCTGCAGACACAGCCTATGGTGAAAAAAGATGAGGAGTCCACTCTAGAACAAGTAAGAACAGCACTGAGGAAAATAAAGTCAAGGAAAGCAGCAGGCTCAGGTGAAGTCACAGAAGATATGATAAAGATGTTGAGTGAGATAGGGGAGAAATGGCTGCTAAGGGTAATCATAGCAGTACAGAGAAAAGGTGTATTCCAGATTACTGGAAAATACGCATAATAGTGCAATAATAGTAAAAGAACAAAGGGGACATCCAGAACTGTGGGTAGTACAGAGGTATCAAACTCCTGTCACACTGCATGAAAGTTCTGGACAGGGTGATTGATAAACAAATTCATAGAGTAATAGAAAGTAAGACAGGTGATGAGCAGCTGGGATTCAGATCAGGATGCAGCACAACCAACCAGATGTTTGCAGTAGACAGATAATTGAGAATAAACTAGAGATGAGGAAATAGTCCAAATGAGCAGTCCTAGACTTGGAGAAAGCACACAACAAGGTCCCAAGAAAGCTGATTTGGGCAGTCCTGCTGTGGTTTGAATTCCCAGAAATATTATTAGAATTAGTGCAGGCTATGTATAAAGACACAATGACTCAAATATGAACAATGTTCAGTCTCACAGAGGAGTTCCCAGTGAGAGTGGATATGCTTCATAATTCAGGTCTGAGCTGACTGCTGTTCATACTGGTTATGGACTACATTAGTAAACAAATAGGAGTGGACAGATCAACATAGTTGCTGTATGCAGAAGATGCGGCATTATAGTCAAGACTCTAAGAAATTCTGCAAAGGACAGGGGAATGGAATGCAAAACTGAAGTCACATGGAATGAAACTTAGTACAGATATGACAGTTGTAATGGCAGCAAATTAAGGCAATCTGAAGAAACAGAGAATTGAGATAGAAGGGAAAATAGTGGAACAAGTTAATTTGAGAAGAACAGAAGTCTGAATGAGGAGGTCAAAGCTAGAATCAGAAGGGTTGCAACCAATTGGCACAAAGTGTCAGAGGTAGTGTATGACAGAAGAATGCAAAAGAAGCTGAAAAGTAAGGTATACAAAACAGTGGTGTGAAACGTACTACTGCATGGTATAGAAATCTGGCCAGTAAAAGAGCAGTTAAGGAAGCAAGAGGTGATGGAGATGAAGTGTCTAAAACAGGTGGTATGATGCAAACTATGGAAAAGACAAAGAAATGAGGGCACCAGAGCTGAAGTCAAAGGATCTCCAATTGCAGAGATGGTTGAGGAGAACAGATTTTGGTGGTTCAAGCACAAGTGTAGAAAAGCAGAAGACAACCTGATGAAGAAAATGTAGGACTGACAGGAAGAAGGCAAAAGGAAATGAGGACATCCAGCAGAGTGCTGGATGGATTGGTGACAGAAACAGTCAGGCATGACTGTCAAAGATGGTAGGAAAGTGGCACTGAATTGAGAGAGATGGTGACAGTTGATGTGGCACAAAGATCCCATGTCGAAAATGGGAAAAAAGGGTGTTGATGATGATGATTAACAGTGAACTGTATTTAAATTATATCTCACACAATTTCACACTTATGCCAACCTTCCCACAGTGCTTCTACAATGCTGATCCAGATGCAGAGGAAAGTGATTCCCAGGTATCTCCAGCATACCACACCATTGTTGTAGGCCAGACTAATTGTAGTGATGGGCATGGGACTGCTTTGCTAGAATGGTGTGAAAGCACCTCTCAGTCAGATAGCCCTGCCCCATTCCCTGTCATGGTCCACTGCAACTGCTTCAGATAATGGAAGCTGTGGTGGAGAGACATCTGGATGAGTGCCTCAGCCATGCTAAATAATTTCTGGAGTGGGTTTTAGAGTAATTGGAACAGCAGTGAGTACCCAGACCCATGTCTTCAACCATACAGAACCATCAGCTGGTAATTTTACCTCTGGACCATTCCGGCAGCCTCTCTACAGCTAGTACCCCACCCTGTCCTGTGAATGAGGATATCCTATCCAACTGTGTCATGCCTCATAGCTTGCATGTGATTCAACCCTCACCAGCACCACTTGCTCACCCTATGTATGTAGGTGCCTGTTTTCTGTGACCCTCAATCTCATGTGTGTACAGTCACCATTGTTTGCATTTACTGTGTTATGTCTATTTACCCCCACAAACTCTTGTATATCCTCTCACCATATCTGGTTTTCCCTTCCCTTGCATTCTATACCTCTCTTTCCATCTCTCTTTAAAAATGTCTACAAAGGATGGGTTATTGTGAGAGCCAATGACATTAGAGAGGCTGTTATAACAGTTTTTGGTCAGATCTGTAAGAAAACAGCCATGATAAATCTGTTGGTCAGATCTGGTTGTACTAAGCTGTGATAATGGCCATTGGTCAGTTTTATTTATTTATTGCATTGTCCATTGGGCCTACAGGAGCCCATTTTCAGTGGATGCCCAGGGAGAAAAGCTCTGACAAGAACATAGATACAGAAAATATTAAACATTAATTGGTACAAAAGTAGATACAATGTTACAGATAATGATTACAGTAATATATACAGAATATATACATAAAAGCAGGAATGTTATTGGTTACTAGATGAATTCAATCAGAGAGGTATAAACAGAGATATATTAATCAGCATTATTGTGCCATTATCAACAAGCGATACAAAATAATAATTATGGAGAAAATATCATCAGTCAGCAGTAGCAAAAAGCATAGGAGTTTAGTTATCATATAAGGAGAAGGAGGAGGTTAGGTTATAGAGCGGGTACATGGCCAGGAAGAGTTGAGATGATTCTTCAGTATTTGTTTGAAGGTGGTGGGGCTGCCTGTGTTTCTTACAGAAGGTGGACGTGAGTTCCATAGTTTGGCGATGGTGAAGGAATAAAGGAGTTGGCCAGCAGGTAAGGTGAGCTTTTCTACTTTAGTAGATGATTTTCAAATCTTAGTTGCCTGCTGGGTTGATATTGGGTGAGTAGTGTAGAGAGAGCAGGACAGTCTGTAGGTCTGTAAATTATTTTGTGTGCTGTAGTGTCAAAGGAAAAATATACTTTAAAAATTATCAAAACACGGTAGGTTCAGGTTAAGGCACTTTAATCATGCAGCAAGGAGACAAAAACGTGCTATTACAGAGTTTGTCTAACTAGAAACAGAAAATACTTTCACTTTTATACATTCTCTAACTAGACATGGCCTACCAAGCTGACGTAATAAATTACCAGTCTTTTCATCATCATTTGTTGACCATCAGTCCCATGAATTTCTGCTGATTTATCAATTTTTGTGAGAAACTTCCTGAGGAAAACAACGTGGCCTTGATTACCACCAGTTAAATACATGTTATGTTACCATTCAAGGTACTATGGCTAATTCAAGCACAATGCTAACAGTTCATTTCTCTAATAATCCTTTGTCTACTTTATCTCTAAGCTTCTGCAGCTGTACATGTTCTCATGCTTCGAACAGAGCTGATTGTTTAAAATCATTACATTTACAGAATATAGTATTGTTCATTCATTTGTTCCTGACCTAGCAGATAAGCACCTGCTTCTCAAGTACATTTCCAAAAGGCATAAACATGAATATTGCTGTGCTAGCAATTACTAGGTCAGAGGGCATCTTGCAAGTTTCAGAAAGCATACTGCAGTTTTCAAAAAGCATCTTTTTCAGTCTCATATGAAACTTATATATATGAAATTTATATATAACACAGTGCATGTAAAATAGAATGAAAAATGTGTTAATTCTTCTGACTATTAATTAGCATTAAGCATACACACATTAATACATATTTTTCTAACATTTCCCTCCTGTTAATACTTTTTAATTCTATTTTCAGAAAAGGATAAACAGCTTGCTTTTTTTCCTAACCTCTTCCAATCAGGATTTGCAGTTAAGAAAGTCATTCGGTTTAAACGTTTATGAAAGTCTTTCACATTCTAGCAGCTCTTCATATTCAGTACTTTGATACATAGTCTCAGATACTGATATGTCTATGAATTCTTTGATTAATTTCTTCATGCAGGGGATTCCACAACAAACACAAACTCCTATTAGGAGTAATCCTACCCCAATGGCAATCAATATGTTCAATTAGGATGGAACACCACCCCCCAAATACATTCTGGAAAAAATCTGTCAGAGGGTTTGGGCCTGGTTTGGTCATGGCCGACACCTGCTGAATTACCTCAAGATGATCGTTAATCTCATGCTGATGATCAGGAATAAACGCACAGCATTCTTCTTTGATTAAAGCACACGTCCCACCTCTCGCCGCTAGGGTGAAGTCAAGATCCATTCGGTTTTGGAGCACTACAGTTCTCATGGCATTCAGTTCATCAGTTATCAGTTCAAGAGCAGAGAAAGTCGCATTACTCATTACTTCGAGAAGTTTAGACAGTTTTTGCAGCTCCCAAATCGATTTAACTGCACCATATGCAGGTAATATGCCTGCCCACGATATGACAGCATCACTCAAGTCCATGTGCGCAAGTTTGGTTCCCAAATTATGATGGTCTTTCCAGCCCGCTTCGATCTGTCCCACTGGATTCTCAGGTTTCTTAACAGTCTTTTTGGTTACATCTCGGGTATTTTGAATATTTCCCTGAGGTAAAGCTGCAGTGTGTCGTATGGCCGGGACCAGGTATCCCAAAAAACAACTGCCAGACCAATTCTCAGGTAACCATTTATAAGCTTTTTTACCACACACAAAATAACAGTCCTCTACTTTAGTTGTTACTTTGTTACGAAATGACTGCCCTGCATGAAACATTTTCCTATCTATTACAGATAACTGTTTAAAAAGTATAGGATTACGTTGTACCTGATCGAGAGTCTTATGAATAGATTTAAGAAATTAGTTATAATCTGTACTACAAGATCCACCTAAATCATTTGCTTTTGTATAACATTTATATTGTACAGTGACATTACACCTGCTCCATCCCACTTGGATGGTATCATTTTTGTAAAAACATACAATTCCTTTTTGTGTTATAGGCAAATACAGTGCTACTTTATCATATGCTTTAATAGCAACTGTGTCAAAAAACAGATTTTCCCAGGTCTCACTGACACCCAGGGGGATAGCAGCCATCAATAAACCCCCGTATGCTGTTGGTATGGCCGTGCAGACCCAGCAGTTCGAAACATTAAAAGTCTCAGCATACACACTTGTAATTGCCTGATAAGTGTTAAAGTTCGGATGCCAGTCTATGTTTGGCCCATCACATTTAATCAGTGCAACTTTTGTGGTAGGAAAAAGGAGTGGCCACAACAAAAAGAACAAAGTAATAAGCATAGCTATCAAAATGATCATGCAAGTTCTCTGAGGTTGCTCAATGTCTCTATTCACTCTGTACCTGGCCATTATGTTCTCGTTGTACAACAGTAACAAAGTTTTTGTCCAATTCAAAGTTCTTAACCAATTTACAGTCCGTCAAATGAATCCAGGAAGCTCGCTCCGCGATCTTGACTGCAGTGGGTGTCGATAGTAGTACCTGGTACGGCCCTTCCCACTTCGGAGAACTCCAGTTCTTTCTCTTCACAATCTTCATCCAGACCCAGGTGCCTGGGGCTACTGATGCTTCTGATTTCGGTTGCTCTTTATCTGAAACAGAATTTAACTGCAAAAGTTTGTTATTCAAAAATCATCTCATATACCCTGCAAATGAACTGTCAGCCTCTTGCTCTGCGGACATGAGAGGTTTCCACTGAGGTGTATAATATGCCCTCCCAAACAAAGTTTCAGAAGGAGTCAATCCCTTTACATTTGGAACAGTTCTCATGCTCAACAGTGCTAGAGGCAAACAGTGCACCCAGTTCTTTTGTGTCTCACTCATCAATTTCCTAAGCTTATTCTTCAACACCTCATTATGCCTCTCTACTAATCCTGCAGATTGGGGGTGGTATGCACAGTGATTTTTTAATGATATTCCGAAATAGCGACTAAGTTGTTGCACTGTTTGGTTCACGAAATGTGTACCGTTATCACTATAAATCTTTTCCGGTATGCCAAATCTAGGTATAATTTCTTTAACAAGGACCTTTGCAACAGTAGCTGCATCTGGATTTTTACCTGGAAAAGCTTCCACCCATTTGGAAAACATATCTATAATGATAGGGCAATACTTTTTATTCTCACATTTATTCAGTTCTATGAAATCCATACAAATAGTATGAAACGGATACAGTGGTGTAGGGAAACTCCCTTGCTTAGGCTTCAATGCCCCTTGTGCATGATGCTTGTTACAAACATGGCATGCTGCACAAAAATTTTTTGTGTAGTTTGTAAATCCATACGTTGTAAACACTCGATTCACTAACTGTACCATCCCCCCTGCTGAGACATGGCTCTGCCCATGGCTCAACAAAGCTGCATATCTAAACAAGTTAGATGGCAGAATTGGTTTCTTTTCCTTGGAGATGTACAGTCCCTTTTCAAGAATTGCACCTCGTTTTATCCACTTTTGTTTTTCTACATTTGTAGTAAGTGTCTGCATTGTTTTCAACATTTCTAAATCTAAAATCTCAGAGGGTTGTAATTCCTCACTCAAAAGAAAAGCTTCTGAGGCTGAAGCTGCCTGTTTTGCAGCTGTATCAGCCCGCGCATTACCTTTTGAAATTCTATCCTGTTGCTTGGTATGAGCTATGCATTTGCAAATAGTTACTTTTTGAGGTAACTGAATAGAGTCTAATAAATCTAAAATAAATTGCGCATGATTAATTGGTTTGCCAGTAGATGTTATCATTCCTCTATTTTTCCACTGTTGCGCAAAAACATGTACAGTAGAAACAGCATACTGACTGTCAGTAAAAATATTCACTTTCTTACCTTCTGCTAAGGTACATGCCCTTGTCAAGGCAATCAATTCTGCTGCTTGTGCAGATAAGTTGTGTGGTAAAGATTTTGCTTCTAAAGTCTCGGTATCAGAAACGACTGCATACCCCACTAGAGTCTGTCTTGTAGGACCCCTCCTGCATGAGCCATCCACATAGTATGCCACCTCAGCATCATCCAAGGGAACATCTGTAAGGTCTTGTCTAGGTAATGTCTTTTGCTCAATCTCCTGCAGGCAGCAGTGTGGTTTGCCATCCGCAGGGGTTGGGAGCAAGGTTGATGGATTCAAAGTTGTGCATCGTTCAATTGTCATATGAGGTTGGCTCAACAGTATAGTCATACAGGAAAGATGTCTAGCAGGAGAAAGATATGCTACTTTTTCTTGCAGTAAAATAATTGTGACTGCATGAGGCACTCTCAATGTGAGAGGGTGGAACAACACTACTGAGGCCGAAGCCTGCACTGCCATTGCAGCTGCAACTACTGCTTGTACACAGTGGGGCAGGGATCGCGCACTGGGTCTAACTGTGATGAATAGTAAGCTATGGGGCGTTGTTTGTCCCCATGTTGCTGTCTCAACACTGATGTCATATAACCTTGTTTACAGTCTACAGTTTGGAAAAATCGCTTATGATAGTTTGGTAATCCTAAAACCAAGGATGATGCTATCAGTTGTTTTAGCTTGCAGAAAGCTGCTTCTGCTTCTGGTGTCCATTGTAATAAATCCTGTGCTGCCATCCGCTTTTTGAATATCAAGGTAGTCAGTGGAGCAGATTCCAAAGCATAATTTGGTATCCAACTCCGACAAAAGTTAGTAGTTCCCAGGAAGGACATCATTTCCTTCTTGGTAGTTGGGCTAGGTGCTTGTAATATTGCTGTTTTTCTATCTTCATCTAATATTCTGCCTTCTTTGGATATTACATATCCCAGGTATTTAACTTGTTTTCTCCAAAGTTGTAGTTTGTTTTTGTTTACCTTGTGTCCTTGAGTAGCTAAAAATTGTAATAATGCTATGGTATCCTTTCTACATTCTTGCTGGGTGGGGGCTGCCAGCAGAATGTCGTCTACATAAAGTAAAATCTGACTACCTTTTGGTGGGATAAATCCCACCAGGTTGCTTGTCATTTCTTGTGCAAATATTGTTGGACTTTCACAATATCCCTGTGGTAATCTTGTATATGTATACCGTTTCCCCTGAAATGTAAATGCAAACCAATGTTGGCTGTCGGGGTGTATCGGTATTGAGAAAAATGCATTACTAATATCTATCACAGAAAAATACTTTTGCTGAGGCTTTAAATCATTCAATAAAGTGTGCGGATCTGGCACCGTTGGTGCCTTGGGTATAACTGCATTATTTACAGCCTGTAAATCTTGGACCATACGCCATTCCCCATTTGCTTTCCTAACAGGAAATAAGGGTGTATTACATGGTGAATCGGGAGATTCTATTAAGACTCCTTCCTTAAGTAAGGCTGCTATTATAGGTTTGATCCCTATCTCTGCATCCTTTCTCAAGGGATACTGTCTTTTCTGAGGTCTAAATGCTGATTTTGGCATAATAGTAACTGGTCCTACTGTTCGAATAAGCCCTACATCTGATTTCCTTGTTGACCAGAGAGTCTCTGGTATGTTTCGCAAGGCTTTTTCCTCTTCTTCCAATAAGAGTAATACTCAGCTATTCTCACTAGCCTGTGAGTGCACAGCTGGGTGTGTCTGTGTTATCCAATTCAATTTCTGCTTCTGTACTCCTTGTTCGGAGAGTTCTAATTCTGTCTGCTTTTCCCACCTAGTGACTTTTTATCCTAAGTCTGCCCATTTCAGACTTCTATTTTTGGTTAAGCTAACATGTGGCAATCAATTAGATTTGTAAAGTGCTAAATTCCTGGGGCAATGAACAGCTTATTTACACTGTTTCCTTCTGCGTCCCAGTACAAGTTTCGTAACAATAGTCTGTTTGCATGGTTTTGAAACAACTCCTGCTCATATTCTTTATCAGGTCCTGGTCTATTACAGTAATATAGAGTACAATGCAAGAAATGTTGTTTGTCAATGTCAAGGGAGGGGGATTTACTGATGGCTACGTTCATCAGTTCTTCGGTTACTGCCCTTGGACCAGTCGTAACCAAGTCCTGGCTGTACCAATAATATGTCTCACCCTCCGGTCGCACCACAAAAGTATCCATTTGTCATTGTGCTTCCATACCCTGCATGGTTGGAACTATGGCTATGCCAAATATCTGCATTAAGTCTCTACCCAAAAGATTTACTGGGCATTTTGCAGAAACCACAATTTTACCTTTCTGGGTCATTCTTGAAACGGGGTCTGTTATTGCTATGTCATAGGAGAGTGGCTCCTGATACAGCTGTCCATTAGCTGCTTTCACTAGTATATAATCTGGTGATTCTGAATCTTCCGGTAATTTGGAAGGATGTATCAGGGTCCGTGAAGCCCCTGAGTCACACAAAAATTTGACTTCCCTCCCCTCTACTAGAAGCGTCACTTCCGGTTTTGTGTCTGCTAAGTAGAGCTCTAGGCTCAATAAGGCTAGGTCTAAAATTTCATTTTCTTCAACATCTACAAATTCATGTACATCCTCAACCCCTTCTGTCACATCCTCTACCCTTGCTACCACATTTGCATTTGTCTTTTCCCGTTTATTCTCATTCAGTGATTCCTGACTATCATATAGTCATTCCTCATCCTCCTTATCTTCCGTAGTCACCTTTTTATTTAGCCTGCAATCCCTTGCTAAATGTCCTTTTTTCCCGCATTTAAAACATTCACTCCTTTTCTTTCTTTCTTCAAAATCTTATGATCGTTTATCAGATTGTTTGTTTCCCTGGGTATTTTTCTTACCCTTTCTCCCAGTTTGTACTACAAAAACTTCTGACCCATCTTCTGCTTTAAATACTTGAGTTTTCTTTTTCTTTTTACTATTAAAATGTCTTTCTGCATGTCTTGCATATTCAAGTAATGGCTGCAATCTACTTGTACGATGATCTACCATGTGCTTCATAATAAAGCTGCTAATGGGAGTTATACTTCCTTTCAAGAATGCATTCTTTAGCTGCTGCTCATATGGGGAATCATGTGTCTGATTTTCTGGTATCTGCATTCCGCAGTGGTTATTAAAACACTCTAATAATCTAGCATAATATCTATCAACTGTTTCACCTTCTTGTTGAATGCACTGATTAATGCAAGTCCAATCAGCCCTAGGCTTCCATTTTTCAGAGATTCGGTTTGTCAGACCTTTTACTCTGCCATCCAATTCTGCATTAGTATGTGGGAGTGGTCTAAGCTCTGCATCACGGGGATTCCAGTCGCCACTGATCATGTGCCAATCTGGACCTACAATTTGTCTAACTACTTTTTCTACTTCTTCTCCATTCAAATGGTAACTTAATCTCATACCCTGTAAGTCTTCTAAAAACTTTCAAAAATTTACCTTCGGATGGGGAATTCCCTCCGTGGCTTTCCAGACATCTTCCGGTGTCCACGGTCTATAAACTAAAAGAGTCGGATCCTGTCCTGCCTGTCCTGCCTGAGGATTTGGTACTTCTGTGAGTGGACATATCTCTTCCTCACTCATAGCTTGTGATTTTCTATTTATTTCATATAATTCAATCTCCCCTCTCAAGTTGCGTGTTCGAGACCTTGTCTCGATAGGATCCCTGACAAACGGTTTTGATGCTGTAGAAACAGCTGGGTATAGCGGAGGTGGATCAGCGTGTCCACTCGCTTTGTATTCTGGTAAGGGAAGCAGAGGGGGCGAAGGAGGGGCCGTTGCTATTACCAAGTTATTATCTTCTTTGTCTAAGAACATTGTTTTTGAATTTTTAATCTTTTGTTCCCTGCGATTTGCTTCCTCAAGCCACCTATGTGCCTGAGGGACTCCTAATTGTCGTTGCTTTTTTAATTGACCTTTTGTGTCTGTTTTAAGTTGCCTGACAAGTTTAATAAGTGCAAGTTTATCTAAATTACCATCAAATTTATACTTAACCTATTTTGTATAGTACTTAACATTGTCGGCACACTGTAATTGCATATATTTCGTGTCTTCAGTTAGGGGTGGGTCTCGGGAACTTTGCGTGCACTGATTTCCCATGTTGCCTTAGCTAAGCTGTAAATTGTTACGTAACCCTTCTTATCACGTGGTACCACGGTTCTACACTTTTCACAGTTTATCTAGAATAACTGTCTACCTATTCTGTTTCCCTGATTTATGACAAGACAGTAACCTTTTTTTGTCCCTGATCTGCACATGCAAATCTTCCTGACAAAAACAGTTCTGCAACTAGTCCCTGATCTTAAAACAGAAATAAGGTAAATTCCTCCTTACCTGATCCTCCGTGAGTTGATCCACCGGATCGTTGACTCATCCTCCAATCCCAGATCAGAAACAGTGGCTGGCCTCTTTCAAACGACAATTCAGTCGGAGGTCTTTCAAAACAGAAGAGCCGATTTGGCCTCCTCTCCATACGGATGCATGCCACCGGGCCCAATTCTGACCTAGGCCTAGAGCGAGAGGTACTTTCCGGTCCGAAGGACCAAACTGTCAAAGAAAAAATATACTTTAAAAATGATCAAAACACGGTAGGTTCAGGTTAAGGCACTTTAATCATGCAGCAAGGAGACAAAAACGTGCTATTACAGAGTTTGTCTAACTAGAAACAGGAAATACTTTCACTTTTATACATTCTCTAACTAGACATGGCCTACCAAGCTGACGTAATAAATTACCAGTCTTTTCATCATCATTTGTTGACCATCAGTCCCATGAATTTATGCTGATTTATCAATTTTTGTGAGGAACTTCCTGAGGAAAACAACGTGGCCTTGATTACCACCAGTTAGATACATGTTATGTTACCATTCAAGGTACTATGGCTAATTCAAGCACAATGCTAACAGTTCATTTCTCTAATAATCCTTTGTCTACTTTATCTCTAAGCTTCTGCAGCTGTACATGTTCTCATTCTTGAACAGAGCTGATTGTTTAAAATCATTACATTTACAGAATATAGTATTGTTCATTCATTCGTTCCTGACCTAGCAGATAAGCACCTGCTTCTCAAGTACATTTCCAAAAGGCATAAACATGAATATTGCTGTGCTAGCAATTACTAGGTCAGAGGGCATCTTGCAAGTTTCAGAAAGCATACTGCAGTCTTCAAAAAGCATCCTTTTCAGTCTCATATGAAACTCAATTTATATATAACACAGTGCATGTAAAATAGAATGAAAAACATGTTAATTATTCTGACTATTAATTAGCATTAAGCATACACACATCAATACATATTTTTCTAACATTTGTTAGTTGGATGAATGAGAGATGGTGGGGGAGTTCCAGCCAGCCTAATTGTTTCAGTGAGTTTCAGTGTTGTTTCAGTGGTGGGATGAGAATTTGGCCTTCGTGGCAAATTTGACTATTCTGTTGTAACACATTTCAAGTTTGGATTTTGCAGAATTTTGGATATTAGTAAGGAGAGGGGCACCATAAAGGAGAGACGGTAATAAAAAGGTGGTTGCTAGGGGTTGTCTAGTAGAGAGGCTAAGAAAGTGTTGGTGCCTGTAGAGCTTACCAAGCTTTTGGTGTGCTTTTATGATGTTATTGCTTATGTGTAGGTCAAAGTTAAGGTTTTCATCTATAATAATGCCCAGTATTTTAATGAGTGGGACAACTTCTATAGTGGTATTGTCATGGGCTTGTATAGTGAAGAGTTTTTTTTATCTAGGGGGTAGTTTTCTTAGGGGTAAAAAGTACTAGTTTTTTTTGGATTTAGGGCAAGAGGATTGTTAAGCATCCAAGATTCAGTAGAGGAGAGGGCATTCTGGGTGATTTGCTGGACTTTAGAGCTGGAATTTGCAGTGCATATTATTGTAGAGTCATCAACATACTGGATTACTGAGGATTGTGGGAGAGTGGAGTGAAAGTTGTTAATAAAGATGCTAAATAAGAGAGGGCCAAGTATGGAGCTTTGGGGTGCCCCTGTGGAAGTATTGAGGAAGGGAGAGCAAGATTGTTGCCATTTGGTGAATTGCTGCCTAGTGAACAGATAGCTATTGAAACATTGTGGGGTAGGTGGGGAAATGTGGAGGGTGGATAGTCCGGAGAGAAGGATGGTGTGGGAAATAGTATCAGAAGCTTTGGAGAGGTCTAGGAAAAGAGAAGTGATTATTTTTCCAGAATCCTGTGCCCAGTTGACTGTATCTAGGAAGGAGAGGAAGGTAGTGGTGGTGCTGTGTCCTGGTCTGAAACCATGCTGAGTGGGTGATAGAATTTGGTTTTCAAGCAGGTGGTTGAGGATTTGGGCATAGATGCATTTTTCCAGTATTGTAGAGAGGGGTGAGAGAATTGCAATGGGCCGAATGTTTGTGCTGCCTTTGTGTAGGGGGAGAAAGTATACTTTTTTACAGATGTCTGGGACTAGGGATTCTTTAATTGATCTGTTAATGAGTATGCTGATGGGATAAGCTATAGAGTTTGCAGCTAGCTGCAGGAAGTGTGGGGGTAGATTGTCAGGGGCTGGAGTACAGGGTTTTAGCTTAAGTAAAATTTTTTTTTATTGTGGAGGTGTGTATGGGAGAGAATTTTAGGTTGAAGTCGAGGGTAGGATTGTTTTCTGGCATGATTTTGTCATCCACTGTCTTGGTGGTGGTGGTGTTAACTGTTGGAAAGGTGGTGGTTAGGTTAGCTATAGTGTCAATGAATCAGGAATTGAAGAGGGTGCTAAGTTCAGCTCGGGTTTTGTCTGGGTCAGGGGATGGGCTGCTTTGAGAACTTGGATGTAATAGTTGGTTAATGGAGGACCAGAATTTTTTGTGATTATCTTTAAGTTGGGTTTGTAGATAGAGGTAGTGGGCTTTTTTATCTCTAGTTATTAGTCATTTTACCTGGTTACGGAGTTGCTTGTATTGTAGTAGAGTTGAAGGGCCTTTTATTTTTCTGCCACAATTTCCAGATTGTATCCCTTGTGAACATGACTTCTTTGGTGGATTTTGAGAGCCAGTTTGCATGGTTATGTTTTATCCATTTTTTGCGGGTGGGTGCTTGTCTATTTAGGATGTCTAGGAATGTTGAGTTTAAAGAATTCAACAGCCTCATAAAGTGGTAGGGATTTGAGGTGTTCCCAGTTTATTTTAGCTAAGGTTTCATTAAATATGGATGCTTGCATCTTAGTTAAATTTTTAGTTGATTTGTATTGGTGTTGGCCTGGGATAGGGGAAGATTTGCGTAGGATATATGCTGGGTGGCGGTCGCTAATGGTATTAGCATGCCTGCAGTGGTGATATTGTTAGGGTTGGGCACTAATATCCAGTTTATTGTGGAGCCCCATTGTTATTTTTGTGGGGTCTGGTGATGTCTTGAATTAGTTGGGAGAAGTTGTAAAAGTTTATGGGTGCTTGTCTTAGTGCAACTAGGCTTGATACTAGCGGTGGTCAGAACTTATTAGCCCATAACAATGGCTGCTATGGCCTTTTGCTATTATATTATATTATATTATATTATATTATATTATATTATATTATATTATATTATATTATATTATATTATATTATGTTGTTATGACACTTTCTGGGCCCTTGATTTGGACTCTTGTACCATTTGTGTTCAGACCTTAAGGCAATAACCCATAGTGGTTTTTGAAAATGCATTTTAGGTCCATCTAAAATTTAGTTATAAAACTGTTGGAAATTAGAATTCTGTTTTTCTAAACAGTGGCTGAAATTCTCTTGAAAATCTTAGGCTATTTGATAATAGTTTTCCAGTAGAATAAAGACGGTTACACTCCAAACCTTCACTAGTTTAAATTTTTACTGAAGAGTGATCTTTTTCATAAGACTTCATCAGATCTAATTAAAAATGCCATTTCTACACATTTTATATGTTCATGACCTTGATGAGAGAGCTGAGGAAATCAGAGCAAGCCAGTGAGATTTCTGGGTTAGAAAGTGTCCCACCCCCTTTTTAAAAGTATCCACCCATGTATATCTAATAGCTGTCAATCATGGTGTGTAACTGGGGTAGCAAGCCAATCAGAGTGTGCAAATTAATTAGCCTAGGGTGCTTGTTTCACTGGCTATGAATATGATGAATCCTATCCTTCTTTCATAGTTTGTGTTCTTTGTGTGCACAGACATTTGCCACAATAGGTGTGTAAATTACCACTCATTAGCTATATTCCCATACTTTTTTCCATTTAAGTAGCAGTTTAGTGGGAATAGCATCATTTAGGTTAAGTTGAACATTACTGTGTAGATATAATCATATTTATTGCTTAAAACTAACAAAGTTATGAAAATTAAACGGAATCTTCTTGAGTATCATAAATGCACACACACACACACACACACACACACACACACACACACACACATACGCACGCACGCACACACACACACACTCTCCTGTTCTATGCTAAAAAATAGTCAATTCAATACCTATTTATGTCCACTTTTAAAGGATGTTTTATATTAGGCCTCATTACTATCAGCTGATGCTGCTCACTTTTTATGTATTATAGTCTAGTCTTTATTGGAAAGATTACTAAAGTACATTTTATTGAAAAGATTACTAAAGCACAATTTTAGCTTGTATTATGATTCCGCAATTTTTGGCAGCAGTGTTAAGCCCTTGTTAACATATGTTTTTTCTCCACTAAATTCTGATTGTTTTACAAATGATGCAACTTTAGTTACTTACTTTGTATGGAGGACTGTCCAGTAAAACGCCATATTTAGGCCTTTATCGGGGATGGAAAGTGCCTTGGATTTGTGACCATTAGTGGGAGAGGGGACTATCATGTTTCTTAATGGCTCATTGGTTTATACTCATGAGACAGCAGAGTTCCTTTTGCAAACAGTGTCACTACAGCATTAGGTTAACATTGCTAAAAATGGACCTGAATGAAGGACTTAGCCTGTAAATCCATATGCCAATTACCAAAGTAAATTCCAGTTTTGTATCTTTGGGGGCTTGTTGCCGGGGAGCTGTGCCTTGAGCCTTAGCAATTTCATAGGTTCATAGGTGTATCCTAGGCTACTGACCACATGGGCCTTTTTAAGCCTAGCCATGCATCCCAAATCTCTAACAAGTTCTGGTACCCTTGATAAGTGTAAGCAGGGGCTGCATTTGTCCATTAGAGACATAGGTGTCAAATCAGGGATGAATCTCCCGTTCCACATCCAATTGTCCTAGTTACATTTGAACTGGGTTAGGGACGAACTCTGTTTCACATGGATGGGGAGCCTGTTCCAGAGAAGGGATAGTCTCTGGGATACATACCTGTCTCTCCAGCAGGTCCTGTTTGTACCACAGGCAAGGTTTAATTCTTTAGAATGGGTAATTCTGGTACTGTTTGTTTTGTAGATATGCAGGAGGTCCATCAGAGTGGGTTATGACAATGCCTTGTATGCCAAGCATAGATCTAACCTCAACAGCAGATAGGAAACAGAATACAGGGATAGGGCCTTGAGGCAGTCTGAATAGGATATGTTACTTATGCACTGTATTCTTTTAGTGAAGAACCTCTGTGGAGGTTCCAGTTGTTGGATGTGCCTGGTTAGGTGCATACTAAAGGGGGCTTTGTACTCAATGATACATATTATGAATGCCAAATACAATGGAACAATGACTTCCTTGGACCTAGATGCCATACATTTGTTTTCCTCAATGTTGTAGATACATGATGGTCAAAGGCTAGATTACTGTCTCTGTATGTCCCCAAGTCTATGACTATTGGGTCAACTCTTAGGGGTGTGTTGTCAATATGATAATTACCAGCGGTGAATTACTTCTGAAATGATACTATTATACATTTCTTGGCATTTAGTTTTAGCTATGGTTCTGACACCAGTTGTTTGTCTGTGCCAGCCCTTCCTGGAGAACACTTGTGTCAGTGGGCGATACAATGACAGCTCCTAATTTGAAATAATCTGCAAATTTAGTCAGCCAGAGGTCATTGACATTGGCCTTGAGTGGTCCCAGGAGCTATCCCTTAGTGACTCCAGTTGTGACTGGCCTCTTTGTAGAGGTGTACTCCCCAGTTCTAACTTTCTGGATCCTGTCTGTGAGCTAGCTGGCTATCCGTTGGGTGACATAAGGGTTTGTATGTAACCTCTTAAGTTTGTCAACAATGCCCGAGTGGGATATTGTGTCAAATGCCTTGACCAGGTCAAGGATGGCAGTGTGAACCATTGGTATTGGTATGAAGATTAGAAAAACAAAACCATAATTCTCCTGCATTCAGTTAACTCAGCCTATGAGACATTAGAAAACAGCCTTGGAAATAAACAAACAAATGCAGCAGGAACCAGCAAAGTGACAATCCATTTATTTTAGTGCTTTCGTCAGCCTTAAGCCATTGACATCATCAGAAACACAGTTTAAAATAATTAACTAACTTAAATACTCATACCCCTATCACATGGTCACCAGGGAACCCTCCCCTAAATAATCATTTAAAAATACATTACTTTACTCTGAATGAAGCCAAAAAGGCTAACAAAAATTCATGAATACCACTAATATTTAAATCTGTCATTATCACATAAATGCATGTTACAATACAGTATTAAATAATGTTCAAATATAAAACTATATACATATTCAAAAAATCTCATTAATAAAAATAAATTAAATGGAATTTTTATAACTATGTATTATATTATATTATTAACTAAGCTAGAAAATTCATGTATAAAATTTTACACATAATAACTAACCAATGAGGCATTTAGATATGGAAATCTGCCCTTAATTTTAACAAACTAGTAATAGATATAGTCTCATTGAGACCTGGGGGAACTGATGCATTGCACCTGAGCTGCCATATTAGCCCTCTATATTCCAAAAATGTTTCCTTTGGACCACCCCTTTTATCCATATCCACTATTTGCTCCAAACCAACAAATTTTAAAAAATGACCACTCGATTCAAATATGTGTTTAGCAAGAGTATTACTCAAGTTAACTTTACGTATATCATACTGATGTTGATATAGACGCTTATTCAGGGCATTGTTTGTTTTATCAATATAAAATTGTCTACATTTTTGACAAATCGCAATATAAACTAGACATTTACTAAGACAATTTAACCTTTGTCTTAGTTTAACTTCACCATATCCCATAATATTGACACTATTTTTCTCTAAAATGTGACAGGATTGCCCGCATTGCCTACATTTTCTCATCTGCCCAACTTTCTCATCAAAACTGCTTCTCTCAATGATATTCTTAAAGTTAGAATTCCTTTTGTATATAAACAGTAGTTTTTCACCCACCTTCTCCCTATGGTCCAAATCATTTGTCAAAATGCTCCAATTATTAAAAATCACATCTTTTATATCCTGAAAAACTGGAATAAATGTTAATATCATAGCCTGATTATATCTCATTCATGTAGTATCACTTGTACTGCTAGCATTAGTTCTCACAGTATCTTTGCTAATGACATTAGTCTTTGCACCTAATAAAGGAAAAAAGTGCCCGTCATTTCTTTTTGTTGTCACTTCTTGTAATATGGGATCAATAAACCCTTCAGGATAACCCCTTCTAAGTAACATACTCCTCAATTTTTAAGTTTCTTCGTGAAATGTTTCCACATCACTCACCATTCTTGCCAAGCTCTCCCCCTGTCCCTTAACCAGGGACCTTTTTTGATGCAGGGGGTGAGAGCTATCAAAATGAAGCAGTGTATTCAAATAAGTTGGCTTTCTATAGATGCTGGAAAGAAAACTCTTATTACTACAGTCCTTCTTTATCTCAATATCCAAATAATGAATCTTATCCAGTGCAGTCCCCATTGTAAAAGATAAAAAAGTAGTACTATCATTCAAATAATCGAAGAAACTGTCGAGAAGGCCCTGTGTACCTTCCCAAAAAAATGAGTATGTCATTCAAGAATCTACTGTAACATGTATAAAATTTGAACAGCTCATTGTTGAACACATAGTTAATTTCCCATTGTTTTAAAACAATGTATGTAAAAAGGGGGGGGGTGCATGCCACCCCCATTGCCACTCCTACCCTCTGTTGGTTATTGGTTATCAAACACTAAAAATTTTTTTTAAGAATTAGATCCATTAATGTTTGGAACATTAAAATCCTTTCATGCCCAAATGAAGTGTTGGAACATAGGTAATAGTAAAACCACAATATACCAGTGTCATGTGGAATGACAGTGAACAGATCCTTGATGTCGATGGTAACCAAAATTAAATTGTCACTAAAGAAATCCCCTTTTATTTTACTTAAACAGTCCCATGAATCCTTTAGAACGTGTTGCTGTTTGTCTAAAACATGTTTGAGATGAAAATCCACAAATTTTGCCAGATTAAATGTCTTAGATGCCTTTGCATCTACAATGGGTCTCAGGGGGGGATCAACTAATTTTTTGTGGATTTTTGGGATACCAAATATTGTCGGTATCCTAGGTGCACTCTGTTGAAGAAAGTTGAACTCACTATTAGTAATTTGCCCATCTATCAATAAATCATTCAGAGTAATATCAATCTGTCTATAAGCAATGTTGATTTCATTTATCAATATTTCGTTGTAACTGTAACTATAAAGATGTAACAACATTTTTTCTACATAAGATCGTTGGTCCATAATTACAATTCCCCCTCCCTTGTCTGGTTTCATCACCCTAATAGTCTTGTTATTAACAATTTGCTTCAGTAGTATATCTTCATCTTTTGTTAAGTTGGACATATAGTCATATTTCTTATGTTTAACAATATTTCTAATTTGACTACTGCATACATTTTCAAAAGTATGCAAGATAGGGTGCAAGGGGGGTTAAAAGTACTAGATTTTTTACATTGCATGTCTGGGATGAACAAATGTTCATTATCAAAATAAAACTTTAGATTCAACTTTCTAACAAAAGTTTTTAGTTCTAACAACATTGTCTCAATCATTGGAATTTTTGTAGGGACAAAATTTAGGGTCTATATTATACCCTCGAATGCTTAAAAAAGCGAACGCTGGTTGATAAAACTTATTTTCGTGAAACTGCAAAATATCGAAGCAGCAGAAACTCAAATTTTTTCCTAGGGAAAGAATTCAGTTGTCCGTTTCTGTTGCTTCGGTATTTTCAGTGTTATGATGGAAAGTTACCGGTCGGATTCAGGTAAGTGTGCGATTGTGTGGATGTGAGTGTTAGGGTGATTTAGGTGAGTTAGGGTTAGGGCTCGGGTTAGGTGTGTGTGCGATTGAGTGGACATGAGGGTTAGGGCGGATTTAAGTGAGTTAGGGTTAGGGAGCGGGTGAGGTGAGTGTCCGATAGTGACAGACCTTAGGGTTAGGGTTTGGGTTAAGGTAAGTGGGTAGTTAGTGGTGTGTGCATAGTTTAGTGTAGGGTTAGGTATCAGATTTTAGGTGTAAGTGTGTGGATTTCTGTTTGTTTGGTGTGCTTGTGTTGTGTGTATGTGTTTTGGATCATCGATTTTTTTCCCTGGGAAAAAAAATTGCTGATCTGACAGTTCGAGATTGTAAGCTTTCGCTTAAATTAGGTCGATCAATCAGCATTCGCTTTTTTAAGCGTTCAATGATATAATATAGACCCAAAATTTAAACCCTTTTGGAACAAATGAGCCCACTTAATATCAACATGGACTTCACTGAGATTAAACACCTTAAAATCTCCAAGAGTATTATGAATAATTAATGCATCCATTTGCATATGTGCATCATTTACCACCTGTTGGATACTCCCCTCCCCCTTCCCCTGTAGGGGCGACCTCTGTTGGAATAAGTGTTCCTGTAATTCCCATTGTTCTCTGTTATCATGTTGTAATTTGTCTGTCTCATTCAATTCTGCAAGCGTTCTGACCTCCTTGGGGTACTTCTAAAGGGACTGTAGGTTCATCAGTGACTTCATTTTCACCCTCAACAGCATTAATACCATCATCATCACCATCCATCCTGTTCACCCCTATACCCATATATTGTGTTCTATTTCTAGTGTTGGGCAAAGGGTACGCTATTCCTTTTTCATATTCACCTCTATCTCTTTCTAATTTTTTACTCTTTTTATTGACTATTCCATTTACTTCTTTATCAATATTTACAAAAACAGCCCTGTATTTATCTTGAATGGAAAACACAAATCACTTTTTAACTTCGCATCACATTCATCAATAGAATTTTTCAAAATGTTCATTTTGTTATCATTATCTTTCAGCAACAGTTCCAAAAGTTCACAGCCATTAAACATAGCTATTAAATCGTTGTAAAACTCTGAACCTTGCACCGTACCTGCTGGAAATTTCCATACTCTCAATCCTTTTGGTACGTGCTCGCTCCGCAAGCATTCTCTCAAGTAGTCATTTTCGACCTGCAACTTCTTAAACTTGAATAGTTCCCTTTCAAAATAAAGGCGCTGCTCATCTACTGTTCCAACGCTATTACTCAATGTAATATTTCTAAATTCACGCTGAACACCCTCGTTCATCCATTCGGCTAAGGAAAAGGATGCTAGTTCAGTTCCTGCTTGCGTCAGGTTATTGACAACACTCTCTGTTGTCCATCAACCATTCATGAGGCACGAAGAAGACGTTGAGGCAGGGATCCCTTGTCCTGGAGGAATGATAGAATCTTGCGTCTCAGTAATTCTATTCAAAATCTCATTGTGAGAGCCAAAAATAGTGGGCAGGGCACTAAAGCTTTTGCCCAAATCCGTAATTTGTTCTGACAGCTCCTGAACCAGTGCTGCAAGGCTCCCTATCAACTGGTTGAGTTCACGTAAGGAACCAGCCATAACATTGTCAATTGAGGTGCCTGTCGCTGTATCAAACACACACCAAGAAAACCAATTCCACAACTACTAATACAAACAAATGCAGCAGGAACCAGCAAAGTGACAATCCACAGCAAATACTTTATTTTAGCTCTTTCGTCGGCCTTGAGCCATTGACATCACCAGAAACACAGTTTAAAATAATTAACTGACTTAAATACTCATACTCATTACATGGTGAAGTTAAACTAAGACAAAGGTTAAATTGTCTTAGTAAATGTCTAGTTTATATTGCGATTTGTCAAAAATGTAGACAATTTTATATTAGTAAAACAAAAAATGCCCTGAATAAGCATATATATCAACATCAGTATGATATACGTAAAGTTAACTTGAGTAATGCTCTTGCTAAACACATATTTGAATCGAGTGGTCATTTTTTTAAATTTGTTGGTTTGGAGCAAATAGTGGCTATGGATAAAAGGGGTGGTCCAAAGGAAACATTTTTGGAATATAGAGGGCTAATATGGCAGCTCAGGTGCAATGCATAATTTCCCCCGGGTTTCAATGAGACTATATCTATTACTAGTTTGTTAAAATTAAGGGCAGATTTCCATATCTAAATGCCCCATTGGTTAGTTATTATGTGTAAAATTTTATACGTGAATTTTCAAGCTTAGATAATATAATACATAGTTATAAAAACTCCATTTAATTTATTTTTATTAATGAGATTTTTTGAATATGTATATTCATTTATAGTTGAACATTATTTAATACAGTATTGTAACATATATTTATATGATAATGACAGATTTAAATATTAGTGGTATTCATGAATTTTTGTTAGCCTTTTTAGCTTCATTCAGAGTAAAGTAATGTATTTTTAAATGATTATTTAAGGGAGGGTTCCTTGGTGACCATGTGATAGGGGTATGAGTATTTAAGTCCATTAATTATTTTAAACTGTGTTTTTGATAATGTCAATGGCTTAAGGCCAACGAAAGCATTAAAATAAAGTATTTGCTGTGGATTGTCACTTTGCTGGTTCCTGCTGCATTTGTTTGTATTCGTCATTGTGGAATTGGTAGCCTTGGAAATATATTATCTTAGCATTCACTGCATTTATATCCACTTTGGACTCCTTTCCCTTTGTTTTACCCCATTCAAAGACTTCTTTCCCCCTCTTTTTTGGGCAGGTACTTCTTCCCAAGATTACTCTCGATCATTCTACTGCACATTATCTTTATATTTCCTGGTACCTGTGCAGTATATTGTCTGAAGTATGCCTTCTCTCTGCACCTGTACTGTTCCTGAGGGTGCTTGAGAATCTTGTCTACCTCGGTTTCTGCCTTCCTAAACTAAATGTTATCCTCTTTCTTGACGGAGTTTTAGTATAGTCCATGTACTACAGCTGTTTTGCCAATTCATTCTGCTGTATTTTGTCATGATTCTTGTAGAGTTTTCTTTCCCTAAACTGTGCATTATGACATACAATGCTCTCAGTTCTTCAGAAGAGTACCAGTAACCAGTATAGGGGCATTATATACCCCTTCTTACTGTTGCTGTACCCAGTCTTTGGACCCTAATACAGTGTTTGCTATTCTCTGATTTTTCACATTGCTCTTTCATCTTCATATGAAAACTTGCAGCAAACACAGTTGAGCTGTTATACTGCCATACTACTGAAAGAACATGAATTTCTGAGAGGTAATTTATCCCACAATCTTCCAGGAAGTGGAAGGAATTATTCCACATATTATGCAAATGTTTTGCTAATTAAGTCTCGCTTTTTTTTTTTTTGTCCAGATGCACCTATTTTTCTAGAGCTTTTTCTATTTAGGTATGAATAAACATTTAAATAAAAATAAGAACTTGGAAACTGGCATCATCCCTATAACAAGAGGTAAGCGGTCAGATAGATGATCAGTCCTACCTTCACAGTGCATACCCTAACCACAAGAATTACAACTGACAAAAAAAATATTAACAAGTGAAGAATGCCTTTCTTCATCTTCTGTTCCACTGCAATGTCTCCCTCAATGTTGTTTACACCTAGAGAAATAATGTGCAAAAATTAGACAATTGTTTCTTAAATGACTACTTATGCAATTCTATTTTCTGTTTAAAACCATAATGAGGTTATGATTCCACATGATTACCCTGTTAAAATAATATCACTGTTGATAAGAGCTGTTATAATTTTACAATAAAAAGGAATAGCAGGGTACAATGAGTTTACACAATGTTATACAAGGGAAAAATAATTCCTGTCACTTGAAATTGATTGTTGCCATCTTTGTAAGGGTACATGACCTTGGTGAGAGAGACAGTGAAAAAATATTCTTGGCAGTTCAGGTTATTGATGCTATTAATCACCTTGGTAAGGAATCTGTGATGCTTTTCTGCATGATGGATGTATGTGGGCAGACTATTGTAAACTAATGTATTGTACTCCACGACTCAACATATTAGAGATGTATATGGGTGAATAATGACAGTTCTTGAGATGCAAACTATCTACTGGAGTATAAAATCTGCTATCCAATATACCTTGCAGACAAGGATCGTGATGTGTTGCTTATAGATAGCAACCATCACTGATCAACATACTCTGATCAACATACTTGTATTCTTAACAGACTATCCATTTTTAAGTGCATGACCCGTAATGAAGCTGTAATCTGTTTGTTTGTTTGTTGGCTGGTTATTTATTTGCTTGTCTTTTTATTGACTAGGTTAGTGAACAAGACCCTTTTCAACCACAACATGGACCCAATGGCAAACATAATACAATTATATAGATACTGGTAAGCATTGTTTAAATATGTAAAACAAATAGTGGCATTGACAAAGAAATGATAAACAGCAGAAAGTAATTGTGGTCAATAGTGGTTCTAGCATGATAAGTCAAAAGGCAGACAATATTTCAAAATCATTAAGCAGCATGCACGGATTAGTTTATATATTTACAAGAAGTGGCTTGAAATTCAAAGCACACGGAATGTAGCTTGTCTCGTGTATTCAAATGAAACAATGAGGCATGGGATGGGTTCAATTTATTTACTGTACATAAACACATCAGGAGCTGTAACTGGAACATATACTTCGAACTTCTTATGTTTACTGACTGACTCATTACTTCTAACACACTCACATATGCATCTCCATTCAAACTTGCACTCACACTGAATGACTATACAAAATGGCACTGACCTTGCACATGCTTAGTAACGTATATGTACTTGCTCTCTGACTACAATGACTGACTAGGTGCAATATACATACCGATCTACATCCTCTTTCTTTAATTTTGTTCAATATGCAAATAGGAGAACAAAGACATTTTGAGAGCTAGACAATGTATCAACATTTTAATAAACAAAACTGAGTTCAAGTCCAAGTCGCTGTGTACTTAGGATTCAATCTGGAAGTTCGACCTGATCAGGTAACATAGAAATTCTGACTGGGTTTAGCAACAGGAACAGTATCTGGGGATTCTTACACAACAGGAACATCAAGGATTACATCAAAATTATTTGAAGGAAGCACACTGTCCTTTTGAATTTGAACAGGTGTAGCGTCACTCTGAGAATTAGAGTCATTGGCACAGGCAATCTGCTGCGTCACTGGTTTGGAGACAGGTAACACGTCTTTGATTCCTACTAAAATCCAGTCCTTCAGATTGTATGATGTAAGATCTCATTTCTTCACAAATAGTCTTCGTGATTTCCACTTGGTCATATCCTTTGGAAGTTTGCATTCTCACAACTTCTCTTTGTAGTAATGGTCTAAGGGGTTTACTGGTCTTATCGTAGTACAATTTTTGTAACTGACTTTTTCTCAAAAGTTGAGCCTTGACCACTCTGTTGTTCTTTGCATTTGGAGCTAACAATTGTTTACTGATTGGTAAAGTTGTTCTAGACTGTCTGAACATTAGTCTGTGAGCAGGTGAACTAAGCAAGTTGTCTCAAGGAATGTTGCTGAGACTGAGTAAGTTAAGGAAAACATCGCTACCATCTCTCTTGGATTTCTCCAACAAAAATTTTGCACTCTGAACTGCACATTCAGCTAACCCATTGGACTGTGGATACTCAGGACTACTAGTAATATGAACAAAGTCCCAAGAGTCAGGAAATGTCTTGAACTGCTGACTTGTAAACTGTGCAACATTGTCAGACATGACTTTGTGCAGACTACCATGGACAGAAAAATGTCTCTTCAATTTTGTAATGACTGTTATATGTCAAGTTAGGAAGTAGGTCAATTTCAAACCAATTTGAATAAGAGTCTACTAACATTAAATAATGTTCACCATTTCATTCAAAAATATCTGTGGCAACAGTCAACCATGGTAATTCAGGAATCTGGTGTAGCTGAAGTGGTTCTTTTTGTTGATGCGGTTTGGTGCTGTTGCAAATTGAATGTGCTAGAGTTTCCTTTCTAAATTTTTGGACATAGAAGGCCAAAATACAATACCTCTTGCCCTTCTTTTGTTTGAATCAGTACCTGGCTGACCACGATGCAAAATTTTGATATATTCCTGTTGTAATGTTTTAAGAATTGCCACTTTTGGACCATTCATGATACTTCCATCTCCCATCATGAGTTGATCTTGGTAAGGAAATACTGCTGAATGTCAAGTGGTAAACTGGTTTGTCATGTTGGCCATCCTTGACTGATAACGTTTTTCAGATTTTGGAGAACTGGGCCTGAAGCTGTGTGATTTCTTGGTTCATCAAGCTGTGATGATGAAAATTTTCTGATGTCCATGACTTCAAAGTCTGCTGTTTCATTTTCATGCTGTTCTGTTGTTTGTCTGGTTGCGCATGACAAAGCATCAGCAAGGTACAGGTGTTTGCCCTTTTTGTAAACAATATTGAAATTGTACTTTTGCAATTTTAACATCATGCATTGTAATCATGCTGGAGCGGTATGCATTGGCTTTTTCAAAATTGTCACTAGTACTTGGTGATCAGTCTCTGTTCGGATAGGTCTGCCATAAATATAATCATTGAACTTCGAAAATGCAAACACTACTGCCAAAAGTTCTTTCTCTGTTTGTGCATAATACATCTCTGTCTGGGTTAAAGTTCTTGATGTATAGGCAACTGGTATGCCTTCTTGAAGACATGCTGCACCAAGGCCATACTTTGAAGCATCACAAGAAAGAGTTACAGGTTTGTGAACATCATAATATCTCAGTGTGGGTGGACTGGCAATTTTCTGCTTCAGAATATCAAATGCTCTTTAGTGTTGCTCTAACCAGGACCAGTGTACATTTTTGCTTGTCAACTCATGTAATGGGGCAAAAAGCTCACTCAAGTCTGGGATGAACTTTCCTAAATACTTGACCATACCTAGAAAACTTTGTAAAGATGTGACATTCTCTGGTACTGGCATTTCAATAGCTGCTGTTTGTTTACACTCATCTGGTTATAAGGCAAAACTGGTAAACAAATGACCCACATAAGTAACTTCTTTCAGTTTGAATTTACATTTCTGAGGATTCAGTTTATTTACTTCACATGCATGCTCTAGAACTTTTCTGAAATTTCTATCATGTTCGACTTCACCATTGCCTCCAACAATAATGTCGTCTACTATAATAGCACGTTTATTTATTTAACATTTGTTTACCAGGATAGTCCGGCTGGAGCACTAGTGTCCGTTTTCAGTGGTGTCCTGGGGAGAAAAGCTCCATACAGTAAGAAAGTACACTGGTTGTACATAGTATTAATAATAGGTTATACAGTAACATGGAAGTAACATGGAAGAGACAGTTGAATAACATGCTATACGATAGCTAATTATTATAAAGGATACAAAGCAGGAGTGCAATAAGTATAACAGTTTCATGGTATAGCATATGTACAATATATGTGCCAGGCATTTTCATAGTAGAACATATTTACACTATATACAATCTGTACACAAAGCAACTGTAGAGCAGTATACAAATGTGCTACAGAGGCTTAGGGAGGTAGGCTCTTGTGTTGGGTTAGCCTTCAGGAGGGTATATTGCAGTTGCATAGAGATTCATAGGTTGGTACTAGGCTATCGGCCCTAGGGCCTATGCAAGCCTAGCCATAACAATTCCCAATTCCCTGGATATTTCTTCCCACAATATTTACTTCTCTGGGCCCCTGTCTAGCAGGGCGACTGACATGATCCCTGGGGTGAATTTCCTATCTCCCATCCAATCATCAAGGTTACTTTTGAAGAGGGCCAATGAGGTGCTCTGCTTGACATGTATGGGCAGTCTATTCCAGAGAATGGGAGTCTCTGGGTCAGGAACCTATCCCTCCAGCATGTTTTGTTCATTGTGATGACAAGGTTTAGATCCCTGGAGCGTGTGGCTCTGAGGGATTGGGATTTCTTTAAGTGGAGCATGTCCAACAGCTCAGGGTTTGACATGGCCTTGTATGTTAAGCAGAGATCACCTCTGAGTAGACGATATGCCACAGAGTATAGCTGGAGTTTGTTTAGACGGTCAGCATATGGCATCTGCTTTAGGCCTGTGATTCTTTTAGTGAGGTATTTCTGTGGCCTTTCCAGCTGTTGCAGATGTCTTGTGAGGTACATACCAAACGGGGCATTATACTCTATAATGGGTCTAATGAGGGATGAGTACAGTGGGACAATGACCTCCTTTTTTCTGGATGAAAAACCCTTAGTGATGAGGTGCGCCACATAGAAGGATGTCCTGACTGTTGTGGCGATGTGGTTATCGAAAGTGAGACCACTATCCACCTGTGTCCCTAAGTCTCTCATCACACTTTCGATGTTTAGCATCCTGCCACCTATGTGGTAATTCATGGGTACATGTTTTTTTCCAAAGGGGATAACTATACATTTCTTGGCATTAAGCTTAAGCCCATGGCTCTGGCACTAGGCATCTGTTTCTGTAAGGCCTTTTTGTAGAATATCCACATCATTTGGAGATTCAATAATGGCTCCCAGTTTGCGAGGTCCAGATAGGCTGTGTGGACCACCTTACCCTCGTCCACAGCTCTGGAGACTGATTTGAAGAAGTCAATCAGATTCAGGAGACAAGATCGGCCCTTCAGAAACCCAAACTGGGTGGGGTCCAGTGTTTGAAGGTTGCCAATGTCTTTGTTTATAAGTTCCATGATAATACGTTCTATGCCCTTGCAGATCAGACTTGTCAGACTGATGGGACGGTAGTTCCTGGGATCCAAGGTGGATCCTCCCTTGTGGAGTGGGATAACTGTAGCTGTGCGCCACTCAGTGGGCACGAAGCCTGAAGTGAGGCTATGATTAAACATGACACTTAGGTGAGGTGCCAGTTCATTTTGTAGTTCATGTAGTACACAGCCTGGGATGTCATCTGGTCCCATGGATGCTGTATTCTTAGCTTTGGAGAGTTCGGTTTCTACCTGTGTGGTCGTGATTATCGGAATTTGGCAATCTTTTGGTATTGAGATGGGCCCTTTAGGGGGTGAGAGGGGGATGAAGTTGGCACTAAATTGATCTGCCAGGATATTAGCAATATCCTTGGGATCAGTATAGTTAATGCCATTCTGTTGTAGCACAGAGCAGATCTGAGCATTGCCATTTAGATTCTTGACATAACTATAGAATGCCTTGTGGTTGTCTTTGGAATCTTTGGCAATTTTATTTTCGTAACTAGCCTTTGAGGATTTTATGAGGGATCTCAGCTTCTTACTGAGGCTGGAGAGGGAGTTTTTTGCATCCTGGGATTTTCCTCTTTTCTGCAACAGTTTCTTCTTTCTGTTGTATAGTTTGTTTATATCAGGGGACCACCAGATTGGGTTCCTTTTTTTGGAGAAGAGCATCATGGTTCTATTTGGGATGGCATGATTCATGCATGAGTGGATGTGCTCGTACAGTGCCTTAGTGTAGGATTCTGCAGTCGAACTTCCAGATCCCGTCTGCATGGGTGTTGTGAAGTTTGTCACTTCTGATTTCAATAGCATGAAGTTGGCTTTGGAGAAGTTTTTTAAGGAGGTTTCCTTACTGGGGGGTGGGGGTGGGGGTGGGATGTGGATGTCAAAGGTGATTTGCTTATTGTCAGACCTGACCAATGAGTGGGGTGACCACTGGTGGGGAGCATCTATCTCCCATGTTGGTAATGACCAGGTCTAGGATATTGGCTCCCCTGGTGGGACAATGGATTAGTTGATCCAGGGCGTTGGAATTTATGAATTCCAAGAACCGTTGGGAAAAGGAGTTGGTACCCGAGTAGTTTTCCCAATTAATGGCAGGGTAGTTGAAATCACCCAGTATTAGGGTGTTTGGTTGTATCTTAATATTAGAGGCTTGGAAAAGAGGTAAGATTTAAGGAAGTTTTTGAAAGTAGTGGAACAGTTCTGTAGTCTGAGGTCGGGAGGTACGGCATTCCATGTCTTTGCAACCTCATTGGGGAAAAGGGATTCCCCGTGGCTGTTTTTACAAGGCATATTTGTAATCAGAGCTTTGTTACGGGATCGCAATTGCCTGTTTGAGTTGTGGAAATTTAGAAGGCCAGATAGGGCAGGGGTTTTATCAGGATAGTATAGAATCTGGTGTGCTAGGCTGAGTTGATGGTATTGTAATAAGTTGGGAAATTCAAGCCAGTGTAAAGTATGTAGGGACAGCCAGTGGTGAGACCGAGATTTTGCATTGGTTGCAAATCTGGCAATTTTGTTGGAACAGGTGGACAGTTTGTTTAGGTCAGTTTTATTTAGGTTTGTTAGTGCTGAGGATGCATAGAGTAAAGTAGATAGGAGATGGGTTCTGGCTATTGCAATCCTAGAGTTTGAGGTTAGGTACCTTTTGCTGCAATAGAGGGTCACTAGTTTTTTATGTACCTTAGATATAGTTAGAGATATATGTTTGTTAAATTTTAGTTGCTGGTCGATAGTAAGTCCTAGTAATTTGGCCTCTGGGACTGGGGAGATGAGAGTTTTGTTGGTTGAGACTATGGAGAAGGTTAAGGTCATTAGACTTTGTTGGCAGGAATAGCATAAGCTGTGTTTTCTTTGGGTTTAGTGTTTAGTTGTGCATTATTTAGCCAATTTTCTATGTCTGTGAAAGCTTCCTGTGCTTTTTGTTGGAGGAGTTGTAGATTGGATGCTGAGCAGATCAGGGTTGTGTCGTCAGCATATTGGACTATTTCTGCTTTTGTGGTTCCTAGGTGGATTTGGTTAGTAAAGATGTTAAAGAGGAGGGGACCGAGAATAGAGCCTTGGTGGACTCCAAGTGTGACAGGGAGAGGGTGATAGGGAGTTGAGCCATTTGACAGACTGAAACCAGTTATTTAGGTAACTACTGAACCAGAGTAGGGAGGGACTGTCGATGTTGCGTTCTGAGAGGCAGGTTAAGAGTTTATCATGGGAAACAGCATCAAATGCTTTTGATAAGTCTAGGAAGATAGTAGAGACTAGATTGCCTTGGTTCCTGTAGAAGTTAATGGTGTTGGTGAAGTTAATTAGGGCAGGGGTGGTCCTATGTGATGGATGGAAACCATGCTGGGTATTAGATAGTAGGCTGTTACAGAGGAGGTAGGTGAGTAGTTGGTGATGAATACACATTTCCAGGATCTTTGATAGGGGTGAGATAATTGCTATACGTTGGTATTGGGGAGGTCGGAGCCACCTTTGTGAAGGGGAATGATGAATGAGATTTTCCATAAGGATGGGACAGTGTTTTCAGTGATGGATCTATTTATTAGCAATGAGATAGGGTAAGCTATGGCCTTGGATGATAGCTGTAGGTATTCAGCGGGAAGGTTGTCTGCGGCGAGGGTGGTTGATTTGAGTTTAGCTAAGAGTTTTTGGACTGTTGATACTGGTACTGGTTTGAGTGAGAAGGGGTGGAGTTTGTTTGGGTTTTAGGGGGTTCTGGGGGGGCTTCTGAGATTGGTGCCATTAAAGAGTTTAAGTATAGGGAAGGTAAAATAATTATTGAAACTGGTGGCTATGTCTAAGTTTAAACCCTCTATATTTGGTGGGGATGTATTGGTTTTTCCAGGCTGGGGGATTTTATTCACTGCTGCCCAGAATTTATGAGGGTTGTTGTTATGTTTCTTTTGTAAGGAGATGTAGTGGCTCTGTTTGTCTAACTTAATTTGTTTTTTGCTTTGTTCCTGAGTTCATGAAAGGCTTGTCTAGTTGTGGGTGTTTTCTATTGGCGCCAGGTTCCCCAAGCTTTATCCTTGTCTTTGAGTAAGGCCCTAGTGGTTTGCTGCAGCCAGGGGGCAGGGTTGCTATGAATTCTAATTGTCCTGATTGGGGCTAAATGGATGAGGATATTTAGAAATGTGGTGTTGAAGTATTCAACGGCTTTGTCTAGAGGGATTGTTTTGATGGATGACCAATTGCAGAATTTTAAGGCTTCCAAAAAATGTTCTTTGGGGAAGTTTTTTTGGGAGTGGTTTTGGAGTAGTGTGGGAGGGTTGCTGGGTTTAAGTTTATGTCTAAGGATAAATGTGGGATTGTGATCAATAAGAGAGTTGGGTAGAGTTCCACATTGTTGGATGGTGTTGGGCTGGTTGGTGAGGATCCAGTCTAATATGGATTCCCTTTTTGTGGATTTGTTGATTTGTGTAGGTGATTGAATGAGTTGGGTGAAGTTACATAGGTTAATATGGATAACCAAAAAAATTGTTCCATGGCACATTGAAAGACTTCACTGGCAGAACTGATTCCAAATGCGATTCCAAAAATTTGTACCTACAAAATGGTGTACTGAATGTAGTTAATAATAAAGATTTGCAATCCAGTTAAATTTGCCAAAAGGAGCTTTATGCATCTAAGACTTACAAAACAATGGAATTTGGCATGAGAGTGGCAACCTCTTCTACTGTACACATCAGATGATGAGGATGCTTAAGTGCTTTGTTTAAGTCTCTTGGATCAATACATATTTGAATATAATCTGAGCTTTTCTTATGAGCTATGATCATGGAGGATACCCATTCATTCGGTTCTGCTACTGGAGTAAGGGCACCTAAATTCACAATTTTGTCTAGATCTGCTTTTACTTTAGTCTGCATTGCTACTGAAATCTTCTGTGCTTACTTCATGGTTTAACTTCAGGAAATATGTGACTGGAAGTTTACCAAGCTCATCTTTGAAATATCAGCATATTCATTAAAATTTTCTGTGTAAAACTATCATTGTTACTCATACTTATATTAAATGAAATCAGTCCCACTCTCAGACTGCCTTTGAGGCCTAATAGTGGCTGCACGTGTCTTTTGACTATGTAAAACTGCAAGTCATAGCTGTTTCCATCAGAATGGCATGAAAGAATTACTGTGCCATCAGTCTGAATTTCTTCACCACCATAAGCAACTAGCTTTGCACGCTTTGCTGAATCAAGTTTCTCACTAGGTTTTACTTTAGCAAACATTTGGGCTGATATAACATTGCACTTGGATCAAGTGTCTACTTTAAGCTCTACAGGTTTCCCATTAATTTGTACAGCACAAAATATTTCACTCTTTGCTGACAACCATACCTCTCAACCTGGAAACATCAAAAATCTGAACAAAGGCCCATGAAAATGGGTATAAATCTGTATGCTGATTAACATAAAATTTCCTGAGTGAATTTGATTTTTTGAAAGGTATGTTTTTGGACAGGGGCTATCCTGTAGAACTGATTGACAATACATCTAATGAAGTTTTAAGAGAATGGGGGAAAACATGTACCCTTGCTAGGTAAGGGTTTGAATAAAAACAAAAATGTGGACCCTGGGGAAAATGTTGAAAGAATGAGGGACATTAATTTTGAACAAACATGTATTGTACAGTTTAGCCCTTTATATCAACAAGTAAAAGGAATAATATATAAAAACTGGAGCATATTTAAAGTTGACCATGATGTTTATCGTGTAGTGGGAGAAAAACCTGTTTTTACTACAAAAATTGGGCCCAATATTAACAGAATTTTAGAGAACAGACAATACAATCTAACTAAAAATGAAACAGCAAGAGGTACTAGACCCTGTGGTAGATGTAACTATTTTTCCTACATTCTACAAGAGAATATGATTTGTTTGGAAAATAAAAACAGAAGTGCAGTTTATTTAAAGAGAGGTAACTGTTATTCCAGCAAGTTAGTATACATGGCTAGGTGTAACACCTGCAATTCCTATTATATTGGGAAAACAGAGAGGTCCCTTAAGACTAGAATATACGAGCATTTGTATGATATCAAGAACAACAGGGATACAAATGCTCTGTATAAGCACAGTGTATGTTGTAATGGTTACACAGGTTTTAAATTTGCTATTCTTGATACAATAAATATAGAAGCCAGGGGTGGGGATTGGCAGAATGCACTATATAAAAAAGAGCTGTTGTGGCAATTGAGGTTGGCAGCAAATTTCCCCCCTGGTGTAAATGATTATTTGAGCCTGTTACCCATTTTAAAAGAAAAAGCAGAACAGATTTAAAATTGTCTGTTGTAACAAGTATACTGTTGTTTGAACATTTGTTTGAATTTTACAGGTAACAGAGTGTAAAGAGGGAATATATATAACACAGTTTTATTTTTAGTTTCTGAAACATGTTTTTAAAAATTTTCTATTGCTAGAAGAAACAACTTTCTAATTTCTGTGTTTTTAATTAACAACATTGTTTGGCATTTTTAAAGTTTTATTGTTTTAATATGCCTGTTTACCATTGGGAAAAGTTTAGCCAATCATGGGCAAGCTAGTATAAAAATGTTTTTTGTTGTTGCTTAAGTTAATTCTGATGAAGTCAAAGTGGATTGACAAAAGCGCTTAATTATTTGTACTAATAAAAGAGTGTTTGGGACTCGCAACAGTAGTGCTTCACTTTTTGGTTTATAGGTTTAAGTTTATGTCTAAGGATAAATGTGGGATTGTGATCACTAAGAGAGTTGGGTAGAGTTCCACATTGTTGAATGGTGTTGGACTGGTTGGTGAGGATCCAGTCTAATATGCATTCCCTTTTTGTGGATTTGTTGATTCGTGTAGGTGATTGAATGAGTTGGGTGAAGTTATATAGGTTGATATGGATAACCAAAACAATTGTTCCGTGGCACATTGAAAGACTTCACTGGCAGAATTGATTCCAAATGCCATTCCAAAAATTTGTGCCTACCAAATGGTGTACTGAATGTAATTAATAATAAAGATTTGCAATCCAGTTAAATTTGCCAAAAGGAGCTTTTTGCATCTAAGACTGACAAAACAGTGGAATTTGGCATGAGAGTGGCAACCTCTTCTACTGTACACATCAGATGATGAGGATGCTTAAGTGCTTTGTTTAAGTCTCTTGGATCAATACATATTTGAATATAATCTGAGCTTTTCTTATGAGCTTTGATCATGGAGGATACCCATTCATTCGGTTCTGCTATTGGAGTAAGGGCACCTAAATTCACCATTTTGTCTAGATCTGCTTTTACTTTAGTCTGCATTGCTACTGAAATCTTCTGTGCTTACTTCATGGTTTAACTTCAGGAAATATGTGACTGGAAGTTTACCAAGCTCATCTTTGAAATATCAGCATATTCACTAAAATTTTCTGTGTAAAACTATCATTGTTACTCATGCTTATATGGTGGACCTCTTTATTAAATGAAATCAGTCCCACTCTCAGACTGTCTTTGAGGCCTAATAGTGGCTGCACATGTCTTTTGACTACGTAAAACTGCAAGTCATAGCTGTTTCCATCAGAATGGCATGAAAGAATTACTGTGCCATCAGTCTGAATTTTTTCACCACCATAAGCAACTAGCTTTGCACGCTTTGCTGAATCAAGTTTCTCACCAGCTTTTACTTTAGCAAACATTTGGGCTGATATAACATTGCACTTGGATCAAGTGTCTACTTTAAGCACTACAGGTTTCCCATTAATTTGTACAGTACAAAATATTTCACTCTTTGCTGACAAGACAACTGGTAGTCTACTGTATGAACTGCTTCATCCATCACAGAGACACCATCAACAGAGAAAGTCTGCTCACAGCTCTCAATTTGTTGTAGTTTCTATCTGATCCACTTTCTTCTTTGGATACTCTCTTTTAATATAAGTCTGTGACACTAGACTTGCAAAGCCTTTAAAATGAGTCCACTTTTTATATTTGTGGCATTGCTAACCAAAAGCTAAACACTTTTTCAGTTTGGGTTCATGACTGCCTCCACAATTGTGACAGCTAACAATAAGGTTGGAAGTGGCCCCCTTCAGTTTATTTTTCTTTTTCATCTTAACTTTCTGTTGCATGCTATCAACATTCACACTAGCAGACACTGCAAACATGCTTTTCTCATTTGTGAGCATATCTGTATGCTTTTCTATCATCTCATATATCTGACAAATCTCTATGCCTTTGCTCAAGTTTAATTCACTAGCTCAAAGCAAAATCTTTCTCACAGAATCATTAACACCACATACAAGATGGCGGTGGTGGTGCTGCAGTAGCGTTGTCGCCTCACAGTAAGACGCTGTCCGGTTCGATTTTCAGCTAGGGCGTCTTCTATGTGGAGACATGTGTGAATGGGCGTACCTTCATTGAAGGTTGTGCATCAGGCCTAGCAAGCCGGTACGTAAAAATCAACTGACAATCATTAGCGGACCGGAGTTCCGCTGTGGCGACCCCTAACCGGGAAAAGCCGAAAGGCACAAACAAACAAACAAGACGTTTTTTTATCAACTCATCTCTTAGGTTACCAAATATGCATTTTTTTGCTGTATTTCTTAAGTTGGTAATATATGCTGCAATTGTTTCACCAGACTTTTGAATTCTTGTGCAAAATGTGTGCCTTTCCACTGTAATATTCATTTGAGAGTTACACATTTCTCTAAATTTACGTTTTAAGCACTCATGGTCTTCCCGTGTTGCAGCCTTTATCACAATATGGCAGTTCGCCCCCTCCACCCTGCATACACAGCAGGTATATACACTAATGAACATTCTCGCTCAATGGCTTCTGAGCCAGCTAAATTGAAAAGTATAAATTGTCTTGTATGTGTGTCTTTATGAGAAAATGCAGCCTGTATGAAAATATCATATTCTTGCTCAAACACTTGCTAATATTATTATCAAACACCAGAGGTTCAGGTCTGCAAAATCCCTCTGCCGTAACAACAAACTGCTTTTAAACATAAGTATAGACCTGGTAATTGTAATTTTGCTCAAATGCACAACAATCTCTCCAAAACTGCTTTATTTTAACACTGCAAATATCTCGAACACTCCAGACACTTTGGACACTTTGAAAAGTCTTAGTTACTGTGAAAAAGTTTTACAGTGCAAAAGAATTCAGACATTTTAGACTTTTCAAACATTTTAAACACTTTGGAGATTATTTCAAACACTTTAATCATTATGTCACTATTTTGGATATTTCAAATATCTTGGGAATTATTTTGAACACTTCAAATGGTATGCCACCTGTTTGCGACTGAAAATCATTTAAAACAAATTTAAGTACCTTTGAATAACTGCTGACCTGTTTGTGAGTTTGCTCATGTATATTACTACACTTCTAACTATGTGCCTTATGGTTTGCGAGCTGCTTCAACTTTGGATCCCATTCTGACACCATGTCACATGTCTCGTGTCTTCAGATGAGACGCTGAAGCATGGTATGGGTTCAAGTCGTTTACTGTACACAAACACATCAGGAGCTGTAACTGGAACATATACTTTGAACTTCATATCTTTACTGACTGATTCATTACTTCTAACACACACATATGCAGCTCCTTTCAAACTTGCACTCACACTGGATGACTATACAAAGTGGCACTAATCTCGCACATCCTCAGTAACTTATATGTAAATGCTGTCTGACTACAGTGGCTGACTAGGTACAATATACACACTGATCTACATGGAAGTTAGTATAGCTACCAGTGAAAGAAACTGGATTAGGTAAGAATCCACAGGGTAGTACTTTAAGTGAGTTAGTAGGATGGATTGTAAATTAAAAAGTGTGAGAAAGTAGCTAACCTTTATCTGTAAAATATGTACATCTGTACTGCATTACAAGGAGCTCCTTTAGTTTGTTTGTTTTTTTTTAAACACTGTAAGGTTATCTACAGAGTAATTTCTTTAGGTAAGCTGTTCCAAGCAGCAGGAATCAGCTTTCAGATTAATTTCTTGCATGTGATCAGTGTGAATGGTGGTCTGTAAAGGTTTAAAGATATAATACTTCTGATGGAATATGAAGAGTCAAAGACTTTTTTAATTTAGTGGTCAACAATTTTCTTACCAAATAACAACTCCATGCTGTTTAATGTTAAATCTTAGGACATTATTTACAGACCAAGTGTAAATGTTGTCTAGCCTCAGCCTCTTCTGTAAGGAGGAGATGTACTTGGGGGAGAGAATGATACTACCCAGTTTGCAATCATTGACAAACCTGGTAAGTCAGATATTATTATCAATCTACAAGTACAGAAAAAAAAAACTTCCAAACAGGAGTAGGCCAAGAATCAAACCCTGTGCTATCCATCTGATAACTCCTGCATCATCAGAGTTTGCCACCCATTCTGACCAGTAGTTCCCTATACAATAATCAGTTTTTAGTACACCAAGTTATTTAGCCACAGATTTTGAGTTCCATGATTTTATTTGAGATCTCTACAATGGAAATGGTATTGAAAGCTTTGGCAGGATCTAATTATGCAGTGCTGCTGTAACTTCTTTGACAAAAAGTTTCTAGAGACAAAAGGCAGAGCCTTCCCTTCAGATATGCTATACTGTTCATGTAGAGGATCACCATATCCCCTGTCTTATTCTGTACCAGCTACATAATGATCCTTTCCATTACTTTGCACAGACTACAGGTGACACCCATGCATGTATATATAATTAGTGGTATCTAATGCAGATCCTTGATTGTGGATTGGCACCACTACTGCCTTGTACTACATTACAACACATCCATGAAGAGAGACTTGTTCATCATCATACACAGGTTCATAGGAGGTTACTAGGCTAGTAGCCCTAGAGCCTTTACAAGCCTAGCCATGTTAATCCCAGGTATCCCCATTTGTTCTTCTTGGGTAGTTTGCCGAATGAATTTATGAAGAGAGCGGGTCTGTGATCAGCACTAGCTACCCCTGTCCATGAGAGACATGGGTGCCACCCCAGGGGTGAATTTGGGGTCTCCCATCCAATTATCTATGTTGCCTTTGAATAGGGCAGTGAGGAGCTCTGTTTTACATGAACGGAAAGTCTATTCCAGAGAAGCTTCAGTCTCTGGGAGACATATCTTTCTCTCCAGCATGTTCTGTTGATATTGTGAAAATAGGTGAAGGCTGCCAGCCTAGCCAGATAGAATTTTGTAGATAATTTTGTCATTTGTACATATTAATATAAGCCACAGACTTGTTCTCTTAAATGGGAAAAAATGGTATTACATGTGGAACTGAAAAAAATGTAACAACAGTGCACTCTGCTGTAACAAACTGATAAATCAATTCTTTGATGTCAAAACTCAAGAGTCGAGATGTCTAGATAAAGGCATTCTGCCTATTGTTTTGAGTCCAGAGTTAATGGCTAGAATTTGCATGTATAACTTCTTTTATTCCTCTGGTTCCTGACCAGCTGCAATATCAAAATGGCTATTAACCTCTGAGAGTCTGTAAGCCTGGGAACCAGAAAGAAATTATGTAATCTGAAATGAATCAGTGGTACTGTGTTGTCAATTTAAGGACAGAAAGAAGGAGACCATTTGAACATTTGTCTTGAGAACATCCAACTCACCACTCTGCCTGTTTCTATATGTAAGTAGGTGTTTAGAACTGTGTTTTCTCTTAGAAATAGATAGGAATTAGGAAGATTAGACTAAGTGTTTTTCTGTGCTGATGTCAGAACTTTTCTACTGTATTATTCTAATTATTTCTCTGTGATCTCTGAACTCTTGATTAGCACTGTGTAGTAAGAATTATTGTCTTGTGTTTTTATTATTTATTATTAAATATTTTTAAACCTTTCAACTGTGGCTGTTTTGTGTTAAGATAATTTAAGCTCTAAGAGTACATTGCATGTATATAGTGATACTGCACCAGGTCACTCCAAATAAGTCTTGACTGTTTGATTGCACTTACCATTTGGATAATAATATTGCACAGCATAATTGGACACCCTTTCATAAGGGCCTCTGAGTAGCTGATAAATATTAGCTGGGTGGTGGCAGTGATTTCTACCATATAGTCTGGGTAAAAGGAGCACAGCTGGAGAACCTGTGCCAGCCTTCCCCAGAAGTATCTGTGTGATTTTATAAACACTTATCTCAAAGTGTGTGTGCGTCAGCTAATTGGGCAGGGACACAAAGCACTGGTTGGACAGATAGGGTGCTGGAGGTTTTAGCTTGCCCACTAGGCTGAGATATGGACCCTATAGCTGTGCCAGTGGGGAGTCTTATTGGGGACCTGGAGAGAAAGGGAGAAACCAGCCCCAGACTGACTGTGATCACTGTGTGCTCTTAAGGGAAATTGTACTTTACTGTGTGTCTATTTATTATTCTTTCCATATATGCATGCCCCTCACTGGTGTTAGTGGTGAGGATTGAGGCTCCTTGATTGCTGGGCCAGTGCATGGGCATCAGAGATGTCACAAGCTAGGTAGAGATCCTAGAAGCAAGTGTCATTTGACTCAAGGATGTGCAGCATTTCCATCAGGGCAGGGTTGGAGATTACCCTATAGGCCAGGCACAAGTCACCTCTCAGCAGCCTATAAGATACAGAGTAAAGTGACAGGGCTTTCAGCCTGTCCATGTAGGTCATGGTTTGGAGTCCTTGTATTTTTTCAGTGAGAAACCTCTGAGGTCTCTCCAGCTGCTGCAGGTGTCTAGTGAGGTACATGCAAAAGGATGCATTATACTCTATTAGTGGTCTGATGAGGGTTGAGTACAGTGGAGTTATAACAATCCCTTGACCTGGATGCTATGCTCTTGTTTATGAGGTGCACTACATAGAAGGCTTACCTTACCACTGTGGAAACTTGATGGTTAAAGTTCAGATTGCTATCAACCTGTATGCCCAAGTCTTGCACAACTGGGTTGGAGCTCAGGTGGGTGCTGTCGATATTGTAATTTGTAGGGAATTCCATTTTTGTCAAAGGGAATAATAATCCATTTTCTTTTTTTTTTTTTTGCATTTAGTTTTAGACTATGGCTTTGGCACCAATCATTTGTTTGTGTTAGCCCTTCTTGTAATATTTTGAGACATCATTGGGGGACTCAGTGATTGCTCCCAGTTTGCACTTTGGCGTGGACTTCTGAGAAATAGATTGTAAACAGTAAGAGGCCCAGCACAGATCCCTGTGGTACTCCACTAGTGATGGGTCTGCTGGTGGAAGTGGAGTCACCAGTTTTGACAGCGTGTGTTCTGTCAGTGAGCCAGCTGGCTACCCATCTAGTAACTTAAGGATTAATTCCTATCTGAGAGAGTTTCTCAATGATGCCAGGGTTGTGAATTGTGTCGAAAGCCTTGGCAAGGACGGGATAGGCTGTGTGAACTGTCTTACCTTTGTCCATGGCTTTGGTAACATTTTCAAAGAAGTCTACCAGGTTTACTAAGCATGATCTAGCCTTAATGAAGCCAAACTGGGATGGGTCCATCATTTCGAGGTCGTCTATGTCCTTGTTGATAAGGTCCATGATAATTCTTTCCATGGCCTTGCAGTTGAGCCTGGCTAGACTTATGGGTATAGGGCCTTCTGTTTCGCTTCTTTTCTTCTTTTCTGACTTTCTGTTTTTTTTTACTTGTTTTTTTTTTGTTGTTGTTTGTATATATACATATATATTATATATAGTAGGTTAGGTTTTTTTTTCTTTTTCTGAGTTAGTTAGTTTTTTTCTTTCTTTATATAAAAATATATTTATTTTTGAAAAAGTAAATAAGTATATATATATTATTTCATAGTATTTGTTTTGTATTTATATTATTATATATATATATATATAAAAACAGTTTTAAAACAGTTTTTTTTTTGTTGTGTTATAAATAATACCACTTTACACTTTAATTGATGTAATTGATGCGTGGGTTTTTTCAGTGATGAGAGAGTAAATTTTGTTGGTTTTTGATACTTAATAATGAAGAAGTTGTTGCTCAATGTCAGCAGCAAAAAGCGCTTAACATTTATCAGTGAATAAGTAGACTTATGGGTCTGTAGTTCCCAGGAAGCCAAACAGTTGCAGAACAAAGCTTAGTTCATAAAAGCAAGACTGGATGTAGTATGAAACAAACCAAGCAACACTGATACTGAACAAGTGTTTAATAAAACAAAGCATAGTACCTTGTGGTTAAGGGTTCTGAAAATGCCTTCATATGCCAATATGTATCCTGTTCTACTACAAAAGTGGCAGGAAATGGATTTACAGCTTGGTGTAGAATATATGAAACTCATGAATGACTTCTTTGTTAAAACTGAAGCAGATTTACATACTGAGATATGTGAGCTAGAGAATAATATTTCTGCATCAAGTGTATTCTCTAAGTATATATCTGATTATGACAAACTGCTTGAGAAGTTCTCTAAATTGGATGAGAGCTTTGAGAAAGCTAAAAGGCATAAGCTGAATAGAGACATCAATGAGTATAGCAACAGCCAGATTTGTGCCTGGCCGAAAGTAAAACATAACCCTGAGACTGCTAAGAATGTCACTTCCAAATAGACAATCTAACCACCTGGATGAACTGAATGATGTCACTGTGCCTTTAAATCTAGTGCAACAGAGTAATACACAGCCTGATGGTAATGAGCTTCATCACAATGGACCGACGGTCAGTTCAACCAATGAGATACCATCAACGTCATCATTGGTGGTAATGGAGACATGCCCACAAGCGATAAAGAATTCTTCGTCTACTGCGGCATTTTTTTTTAACAGAACAAATAATCATATGTCCAAAATTACCAGAACAGGTTGTGGTGAAGAAACGAGAATGTTCCAGAGGCCATTTATCACAAAGGAAAAGAGGAAGCAGTCAAAGCAATTTCAGACTTCAAAAATAACTAAGAAATGAAATAAACTTGAATGAAAAAAAGAAAAAAAACGCCACAAATATGAAGAAAAATACTCTTTTAATGAGCACTTTCATCAGTAGATACACTTGACTTCATCAGATTACATAAAACATTTACATTACTTCCTTTTAAAAGCCAGGCCCCACCACATGACCACAATTAATTTCCTCTACAGGATTCAAATTGTATTGCAACACTGTTTCTCAAGCTATATTGCCTCTACAGGATTCAAGTTGTATTGCAACACTATGTTTTAAAACTAAACATTGAAATATATGTGAAACTTGATTAAGAAATAATAATAAAAAAAATTACAAGACAAAACAAACTACAATAGTGTTTGTTCTTCACAGTAACCCATATGCATAAATAAATAACAACCATCAATCCAGCAAATTTCACATATATTTCAATGTTTAGTTTTAAAACATAGTGTTGCAATACAACCTGAATCTTGTAGAGGCAACATAGCTTGAGAAACAGTGTTGCAATACAATTTGAATCCTGTAGAGGAAATTAATTATGGTCATGTGGTGGTGCCTGGCTTTTAAAAGGAAGGGATGTCAATGTTTTATGTAATCTGATGAAGTGTATCTACTGATGAAAGCGCTCATTAAAAGAGTATTTTTCTTCATATTTGTGGTGTTTTTTCTTTTTTTCATTGAAGTTTAGTTCGTTTCTTGGTTATTGGTTTGTCCTGTCATGGAAAACGGCTCGCAAAGTGACGGAGGTACAACTGGTTCTGTAAATGATTTGGTTCATGCCATTGGGAACCATTCAGCCTTAATAACAGGGCTGACACAACAGCTTATTAGGTTTGGAGCCAAACTCAACCCTGTACTACTTTCAAGCAGTAACAGTGGTGATTCTGGTGGTTCAGGTAGTGGAGGGTCTCAGATTTAACACTCCTTAATCACCTCTGCACAACGTAGCCCAGTTTAGAACAGCCAGGCACAAAACAACATAAATTCAATGTTGAGTAGTACAAGAAGCATCAAAGAGACTGGTTCAGTCAATTGGGTGAGTGATTTTCATTCGCCAAACCTTATGGATTGGGTGAACAAAGGAAATGAACTATCTTTTAGCAATGCCGTACCAGCTCCTTCTTACGGCACTGTGGAACAGCAGTTAAAGACTCTAGAAGCTGAACTTTTTAAGTTAAAGAAAACACAAGTTGAAAATGCTTACTTGAGGGAATGCCTGGCCAGGGAACACATACCTAAGGGTTTAAGATGCTGGAAATTCCCTAATGGCCTTGTGGAAGGGTCAGAACTACACCAGAAACTTGTTATTTTGTTTAACCGACATGGCTGCAAATTACTGGAAACACTGGTAAGAGACAATGAAAGAAAACTAAATCAGTTTAAAATGACTGTGAATAAATTGAATGAACACATTTTGAGTGATTTAGCCTTTTGTACTAAACAAGCTAAATATCAATCAGTATTTGTCAATGTGGACAGAAAAAATAATGTTATAAGGGAAAAGAAGATTAAAAAATTGCTAGGGACAAAAATGAATATGAGAATGATTGTGTCTTCCCTCTTCCTAAAAATAGGGGCATATATGATACTAATAATTTAAGTAGTGGTGTGCAGCAGAATATTAACAGCTTGGAAGACACTCCAGCTATGTCTAATGAACTTGAAATGGATAATGCCCCTTTAGTACATCATATTATTTGAGAAGAATTAGCTTACAACGGGCGGGGCATAGCAATGGTGGCCTGTGCCCCCTGTTTGCCAACATTTTTTTGCCCCAGTGGGAACTCCAGAGGTATTCACTTCCAGAGCTATTTGGTCTGTGTAAATTCCTATGGGAGATTTTTACCCACATATATTCTGGAAGGCAGTGAAATGGAAAATGAAATATGTTTATTCTTTTTAATTTTAATTACTTACTTTCTTTTTAAATTTCACTATGGAACAAAGTAAGATCAAGATCATTTTATATTTATCATATCATCAAGAATGAAGTAGAACAGAAGAACCAAAAACCACAGATACAAACCCACATGTTCTAATACTACCTACACCTTGAGGAATGAATGACGACCCCTGACTTTCAAAAAAATGTGTCAAACCAAAATGTGTTAAATTCATTCATGATCAGTGTGACAGTGATGTAGAAATGTGAGAGGGGGACAACATGGGGGGTAAGTTACAACAACAAACATATTGACACAATTTTTAATGTCCCAACTCTTAATGAGGTCAATGAAAAGGGTATCTGGACACTTTTTCCATTATTAGAACTGATACCATCTTGTATTTTGCTCTAATATTAATATTTTGAGAAGATACAAACATGACCCAATATTTCAGCAAGGCCCTTATTTTAACTTATAACCCATTATTTTATGACATCAAGGACATATTAAATAAGAATTGGTTTATTTTTAGAGGAGATTATCAAGAATTGTTAAAAAATGGGGAAAAGCCATGTGTTGTATATAAAAAAAGATGCTTGTTTAAAAATTTTAAATGAAAAAACACAGAGAGTTATAAATAAATGGAGGGGTGAAGGGGATGACCAAATGTGTCCATTGTACACAGTGTTCCAGTGTTTTTGAAATGGACACCTTACATATTCCACATTATGGTCTAATACATTTGAACCATATGTTGATTTGTAACAGCACTTTTGTAGTTTATGCAGCCTTATGTCAGTCCTGTGAAGGATTTTACATAGGCAAGACTAAAAAGGCTTTCAAAGTGCATGTAAACCAACACAATTATGATATTAAAAAAGCCAATGAAAAACATGCATTGGCATTGCACATCAAGGAAAATCCTGACCATAGGTTTAAATTTATTGCCTTTGACCAAGTTGTTCTTAACAACGGGGGGGGGTCCACGAAAATTGTTTCTCGAATTTAGAGAATGTATGTGGCAGTTAAGATTTAATGCCAACAACCCCCCGGGTTAAATGATATTAATTCCCTCTAGTTATTTAAAACTGCAAGCTGAATTTTATCTTTCATAGTTTTGTAATGTTTTAACTTGTACAGCAAATAAGGAAAGTAGGGGAAAATGTGATCAATGTATGTTTATAATACATCTTTTTATAATGTCTTAGTGTATCAACAGTATGCTGGATTGATGTTTGTTATTTATTTATACATATGGGTTACTGTGAAGAAAAACAATATTGTAGTTTGTTTTGTCTTGCAATTTTTTTATTATTATTTCTTAATCAAGTTTCACTTATATTTCAATGTTTAGTTTTAAAACATAGTATTGCAATACAACTTAAATCCTGTAGAGGCAATATAGCTTGAGAAACAGTGTTGCAATACAATCTGAATCCTGTAGAGGAAATTGTCGTCATGTGGTGGTGCCTGGCTTTTAAAAGGAAGTAATGTCAATGTTTTATGTAAGCTGATGAAGTCAAGTGTATTTACTGACTTAAGTGCTAATTAAAAGAGTATTTTTCTTCATATTTGTGCCGTTTTTTTCTTTTAGACTTCAAAAATAATTTCTTTAAAAGGTACTGTTAACGTGAATTCTGTTATCAATCTGTCTAAGACAGAGCTTACAATATCTGATCTTTGTTTGTTTGTGTCTTTCGGCTTTTTCCGGTTAGGGGTCGCCACAGCGGAACTCCGATCCGCTAATGATTGGCAGTAGATTTTTACGTACTGGCTTGCTGGGCCTAACACACAACCTTCAGCGAAGGAATGTCCATTCACGCATGTCACCACACAGAAAACGCTCTAACTAAGAATCGAACGGGCAACGTCTAACTATGAGGCGACAATGCTACCACAGCACCACCACCACAGTGACCTTACAATATCTGATCTAACTTTGTTAAATAAGGGACTGAAATTCATTCCTTGTGCTGTGGATGGTTTAAGTTCTATATTAACAGATATGAAGCTTTTTGCTCGTAATTTGGACTTAAAGCTCATATTTAAACAACAAGGAACATTGCATAATAATGTATGTAAACAGTCTAGTGTCTTTATACCAAACAGCCACCCTGCTGTTGTTGCCTTTTCTACTATCTGTGAAAGACAGATTAGAGAAATATATAACAAATGTTCTTTTAGAAAGATGTTCAACTTAACTATTGATGAATGTACTTCCTTAAAGAAACTGATACAGGATGATAGTATAGTTATAAAAGAAGCTGATAAAGGTGGCACTGTTATTGTTATGGACAAGCAAATGTATTTTAACAGCATGTCTTTATTTTTAGCTGATGATAGTACTTTTAAATGTGTAAGTAGTAATGATGTTTATAAGTCTGTGAGTGTTATTAACACAATGATATGACTTACAGCTGATGAATGACATTAGCATAGAGCTTTTTCAATATTTTACTGTAGCACATCCCAAATTACCTGTTTTATATGGGCTACCGAAGGTCCAGAAAAGCTTAGAAACCCCCCGTTTGAGACCAATTGTATCTGGGAGAGGTTGGGCCACCGAGCCCATTTCAATTTATTTACAGAATGTATTGTCTAAGCAACTTTCATATGTAAAAAGCTATATACAGAATACTGCTGATTTTTGAGAAGTTTCTCTGGTTGGTTTAAAACATATAAATCTCTTGGTACTACAAATACGTTTCTAATGGTGACTCTTGACATTCAGTCACTTTTTACTGTTATACCTAATAGTTATGGCATTGATGCCATAAGGGAACTGTTGGTCAAAAATGGGCAATACTCTGGTAGATTCAGTGAAACTATATGTGAACTATACTTATTTTGTTTTCAATGAAAGAATTTACCATCAAATATATGGCATAGCAATGGGTACTCCCATTGCTAATACATATGCCAACCTAGTACTGGATAAATGGGAGACTGAATTTATATATCATGGCCCACAGCAATATTCTCAGAATATTAGTTGCTTTAAAAGATATGTGGATGATTTGTTTTTTGTTTGGCATGGAGTAGGGATGAACTAGATGTGTTTTTTGAACTATTTAAACAACAGCACTGAATTTTTACATTTTTCTATGACATGTTCAGATACTAGCATTAACTTTTTGGATGTGAGAATTTTGTTTGATGGTACTGAAATTCAAACTACTGTCTATAAAAAACCTACACATAGGAATACATTTCTCCATCGAAACAGTATGCATGCACCACGTGTTTAAAAGTGTCACAAAAGCTCAGTTTTTTAGAATTAGTAGACTTAATACTTCTATAGAAGAATGTGAGAAACAAATGCAGGAACTGAAAGATGAATTTATGGAGAGGGGCTATAATAGGGAGTCCCTAGATATGGAAATTGAATATGTCTTGAGCTGTAGGGAAGATAGTACTAAACCTTATTTCTCTATGAACCTAATGGAAGTACCCTTTATAACTAAGGAGACCAACTTAGATGAAGGTAAGCTACGTTTTGTTACAGCTTTTAACAGAGCTACTTCTGAGGTAAGAAGAATTATTAATAATAACTGTTGTATGTTAACATCTTTACCTGAATTATGTCCTATAATTGGCATGAAACCCAGTTTCTCATACAGAAACTGTCAGAGTTTAAAGTAGAAGTTATGTTATAAAGACGTGTGTCAAGAATGGGGGGGGGGTAACAGCAGCTAAATCAGGTACCTTTCCTTGCTACAATTGTAGCTGTTGTGAAGTCATTAATACAAATAATACTTTTCAACACCCTATAACTAGAAATAATTATATATTTTCTGGCTTAGCAACATATGTTACAATGAATATAATATACCTGGCTACCTGTAATAGATGTCAGGCATTTTATGTTGGGAAATCTACCAGAAAACTGAAGGAATGAATAACTGAGCACCATTCAGAAATAAGAAGAAATATTGACACTAATTCCTTGGCTAAGCATATCAGTACATATGGAAATACACATAAATTCTCTTTTAGGGTGCTAGATAGAGTATGTAAGGATATACGAGGTGGAGATTTTAACAATAAGCTTGAGATGAAGGAATATCAGTGGATAATATGCCTTTGTGCTGATGTATTACCAGGTTTAAACCAGACTGTTTCTTTAAAACCTGTACTAAGGTATAAACAAATGTGTTTAAAATAGAGCTCTGTGCTTCTGCAACTATTGTTTTTAACTAGGATTGATTGTTTAATTGAATAATTAATGGCGGTGTGATTTTGTGATAGTATATAAAAATGATTAGTATGTGTTAGTATTTTATACACTGATGAAGGATTTGTTTGACCTGAAAGCTTTGTTTTATTAAACACTTGTTCAGTATCAGCGTTGCTTTGTAGTTCTCAGGGTCAGTGGATGACTCTCCTTTATGCAGGGGGATTACTGTTGCTGTTCTCCATTCTGCAGGAACATAGTCAGTTCTCAAGCTATGATTAAAGAGAATGGAAAGTGGCTCCACTAGGTCTTGTTTTAGATTGTTTAGTAAGCAACCTGGGATATTATCTGGTTCCATTGAGGCCATGTTTTTGGCCTTGGTGATTGCAGTGATTATCTGTTCTCTAGAGATACTAAATAGAGGGCTGGTGTAAGGTATGCCTTGGGATATGGTAGTTGGGGATGGGAGGGGTGAAGTTGCATTGAATCTGTCAGCTAGCAGGTTGGCAATATCTTCTGGTGTAGTATGAGTGATTCCATCTACAACCAGTTTGGTACATAGCTGGGCATTCCCTTTTAGCCTTTGGACGTAGTTAAAGAATGCCTTATGATTATCCTTGGCTAGGGATGCGATTTAAGTTTTGTAATTTGCTTTAGAAGACCTTACAAGATTTCTAATTCTTTTGTTTGGACTTAAGAGGGAACTCTTCCTCTGCAGAGTGATCTCCCTCTGGCTTTTGGACAAAAGCTTCTTCCTTTTGTTTTATAGTCTGTTTATATTTGAAATCTACCATGGTGGCTTGTTTTTACAAGAAGACCTGGCTTTGATCTGGTTAGGTACAGCAAAATTTATGTGTTTGCTCACGTGCTTGTACAGGGCACTTGCGTATACTTCTGCATAGTGATCATTGATGTCTGTGATTGCAAGTGGTATGAAGCTTTTTATACCATCACTTTATAGGCTATAATTAGCTTTGCAAAATTTTTTTATAATTTTTGTTCCTGTGAGGGTGTCAGTTCCAATAGTTACATCAAAGAAGACTAATTTGTGGTGTGACCTTACCAGGGAGGGCATCATGCATGGGGAAGTACAGTAACTCCCCATGTTGTTGAGTATTACGTCCAGAACATTAGAGGCCCTAGTGGGGGTGCAGACTATCTGTTCCAGAGCATTTGTGTTAACAAAGTCCAGGAACCTCTGGGCAAATGTGTTATTGTTCATGTATGTCCCCCAATCTATGGAAAGACAGTCGAAATCTCCCATGGCTATGGTGTTAGTTCTGTATGGGGAACATTCCAGTAAATTAAGGTAGGCTGTGTGCTTATCCTAGTTCATGGTGGGGGATCTATAGCTAACAATGATGTAGTGTGGTACTTTCCTAATAGTTAATTGGACATGGAGTCGTTCATGAGAGTCATGTTGTTTGACCAGTCTCAAAGTGTATTTGGTTTTAATGAAGATGGATACACCTCTACCTTTGCTTCCTTTATGCTCATTTTGAGGTCTGAGTATGTGGAATGCACTGTAGTTTTGTATGGCTGTGGTACTCTCAGGGGCCTTGAACCATGTCTCAGAAACTGCATCCTCCAAGGTGAGGAGTGCTTCCAGGGAGTGCAGTTTCATGTTTAAACTCCAAGCATTAAGCGGCATAACCCTGAGTTTGTCTCAATTAGATCTTGTTACATTGAAAAATGTGTTGTTTTTTCATTGCCTAAAAAGGCAGTATGGGGGAGGCAAGGCCTTTGCCAGTATCTGAAAGCCTTAGGGGGGATAGGTGAAGACCATCTATAGCAAAGCAGCGAGATCTGTCTACCCTATTATCCCAGGCTGACAGATACTGGATCCCCCTGGACTGATACCAGAAGCTGAGCCAATTGCTGGTCAATCATTTTTTGTTTATATTGTGGCATCATCCTGGGTGAGGGTAGGAAACTGCTTAGGGCTAGGAACATACCTGTCTGGGACACATAATCAGAGAGTTTTGTCAAGTCTCTCTTCATATAGTCCAGAGAGGTACGTCTCAAGTCGTTCACTCCAACATGGACTATGACAGAGTCATAACGGTACTTGCTGTTGAGTGACTTCAGTGCATGCATGATTTGTCGGATCCTGGCAGCTGATAGGCAGCTGACCATGACCTTCTCTTTGTCCATTCTGGTGAGCGGGACATCTGTGTGACTCACTATGGAGTCACCTATGACCAAGACATTTGATGTGTTTTGCCTTAGGGGCTTATTTGTTGAGACACAGGTATGTGTGTTGATATGTGCAGTGGTTTCTTTTTGCTTAGTGGTGAGTGTGGGTGGTATGCATTTGGGAGGTCTCTGTCCTTTTGGTAGGGTTTTAGTGAGTACCTCCATGTATGTGGGTTTGTGTATTGTGACCTTATTTTGTGTGAGAGGTGAGGTTTGCATGAGAGATGAAGCTTGAGTGCTGACAACCTGTTTGATATCTAGTTTGCTTTTATGTGAGAGAATTGACTCCATTTCCACAGTGAATTTGCATCTCTCACATAGTGTGTTAGTTTGCTTTAGGAGTAAATGGTCGCCAATATACATGAAGCAATTGCTACATTGCCTCAAGATGCTCATATCAATCAAGATGGTAGTAGAAATCATGGGAAACTGCCCATCCATTGTGGCAGGATTTTCTGAATGTGGTATATGGGAAGGACGTGGGGTAGCTGGACTTAGCTGCAAACAGCAAAATGAAGCAGTAATTCATTCAAATAGAGTTAACAAAGTGCAGTGCTGGCTTAAAATATACGTATTTTTTCAGTATTTTTCAATGGATGCCTTGGATTTCAGTGCAGATGCACTCCAGACCTCTGGCTAAAGTTATCAAATGTTGAGCAGCTCTGGTAAAGTGTGTGCAGACCCACGCAAATGCGAGGCTTATATACATTTATTTATTTATTATTATTTTTTTTTTTTACATTTGATAACCGGGTAGTGTTTGACTGGGCCAGAGGCCCATTTTCAGGGGAGACCTGGGGAGAAAAGCTCCAAAGAAAATTACATAATTATACATTTCCACATATGACAGTTACAATAACAGTTCAAATGCAAGTTCCTTGACATTGTATCTAAAAGCATATAACAATGGTAGTACAATAAGCTTATACTATTCATCCAGACAAAACAAGCAAAACAAATATATATATAATATATATATATATATATATATATATATATATATATATATATATATACACACACACACACACACACATTTTTTTTTAGGATAAAAATATCACAAACTGAAGCTAAGAAAGCTCATTTGCCAAGAAATGTTGACAATGGATGGTGGTGAGAAGGAAGTTAGACAGTAAGGGGTTCAATTAGTTAGCCCGGTGAAGAACATGAGGAAAGCCTATGTTTGGTGAAATATTCCTTTAGGGACTGTTTAAATGAATGTGTATCATTGATGGACAGAATTTGCTGAGGTAGAGAATTCCAGTGTTTGGCAATGATATGCGAGTATAAGGAGACGCCAAGAGAGTTTTGGGTTTTGTTAACCTTCAACAATACTTTATCAGCAGACCTAAGAGATTTTAGATTAGTGTAGGTTTGGACAAGGTCAGATAGAGCTGGGCAGTTGTCAGGTTAGTATAAGATTGTATGGGCAGTTAGTAGCTGAGTCAGAGTAAGCAGGTGAGGGAGCTCTAACGAGTTCAGCTGGAGAAGGGCAGTGCAATGGTGAGATCTTTGAGACTGATTACTGGCAAATTTGGCTATTTTGTTATTGCAAGATTCAGGACTATTCAATTCAGATTTCTGAAGATTGTTAAAAATTTGTAAACAGTAAGGCAGGGAAGATAAGAGATGGGTTCTGGCTGCTGCGAGTCTGGCATGGTCAGTAAGGTACAATTTAGCCCTATAGAGAGAACCCAATTTGAAATTAACATTTATAATTGTTAGTGCAAGGTGTTTGTCAAACTTAAGCCCACTATCAGTTATGACACCAAGAAGTTTTGTATGTTCAAAGGGTTCTATTTTTGTGCCATTGGAGGAGGAAATAGAAATAGGTGGTTGGTTGGTTGTTGTTGAGGTATTATAGAAGACCATAACCTTGGTTTTATTGGGTTAAGTATAACTTGATAGGCTAAGTAGTTTTCAATATTGTGGAGGGCTGCCTGATTTTTTTCTTGGAGTTCCTTGATAGAGGAGGCAGAGCATATTAGGGAAGCATCATCAGCATATTGTATGACTGAGGCTGGAATTGCTGAGGAGTTTAGGTCATTGGGAAAAATTGTGAATAAAAGTGGGCCAAGGATAAAGGCAAATTTAAACAGTTTTAACACAACTACCAATGGTAAAGCTCCAAACTGAGCTTTTCTCCAGCAACTCCAACTCAGATGGGTCCTGAGCTACACATTTCTGCCACAAAGGTGCAGGGAGGCCCTCTTAATGTAAGATGGCTGGTTTGAGAGCACAGTGATACCAAACAGTCTAGATTCAGCAGTCTGAATTTAGCCTATGCTATGTAACACAAGGAAACACAATTTCTATATGCGAAGGAGTAAGGGAGAGTCACTTAAAAATCAAAGTGAGAGTGTTTAGTAGTATACTATTAGATGACCTGCAGTGGTACCAAACTCTGCCCAAACTGGCAGTTCTTCGAGCAGCTGTGAACAGTGAGAGACTATGGAGAGCATTTCCTATAGAGGATTTTAAACTGGAGAGATTTGTTTATATGCAAGCACAAGGAACCATGTTTGTGTATCTAGACTATTATTAAAACAACCTAAGAGCAGCACAGTAACAAATAGATGGAGTTTCTTTAACAAGTGCATGCTGAAAAACAGAGATAAATTCAACCAAATAAATACATATAGCACAGAAGTGTTAAATATCACTGAAACAGCACAATGAGCACAATCCCACAAAAATGTAATTCTTTTATACTAGCAGGATGAAAGACTTCTATAAAGTAAACCCCTCAGGCCAATCAGATAGAAACGCAATAAGCTATCGACCAGTAGTTGCCACATTGGATGGGTTGAATTTAGCTCTCTGCTCCCACCAGAGTGCAAAAGAATCCTCCCAGTGTAAAACAAACTGGCTTTGAGCTCAAGTGGAGTAACAAATGATTTACAACAGAAGTAAGAATCCTGCAATATCAGAAATCCTTGGAAATAAGTTCACTAACCCTGAAAAATGTTCACAATGCACAAAAACTTTGCAAAACTTAGAAATATTTTGGCTGACTCGGGAGAACTTTGGCAAACTTAGAACAGCTTTTGCAGTATTAGAGGAAGTTGAGAAATATCAGACTACTGTTAAAAGAACGTACAAGCAGTGCAGTAACAAACAGATGGAGCTTGCTTAACAAGTGCAGGCTGAAAAACAGTGATAAATTCAACAAAATAAATAGATGCAGCACAGAAGTGTTAAATATCACTGAAGCAGTTAGACCAACTGCAAAAAATGTACTTATATCAGGTTTGTGGGTGCAGATGGTTTTAAAAGCAATCCATGTCTTGCAGTCACAGGTGTCCACGCCAGGCACAAAGAAGCTTTCAATAAATGAACACAATCCTACAAACATGTACTTCTTTTATACCAGTAGGTTGAAAGACTTCTATAAAGTTAAACCCACAGGCCAATCAGATAAAAACACAGTAAGCTATCGACCAGTAGTTCCCACCTTGGATGGGTTGAATTTAGCTCTCCGCTCCCACCAGAATGCAAAAGAACCCTCCCAATGTAAAACAAACTGGCTTTGAGGCCAAGTGCAGTAAAAAATGCTTTACAACAGAAATAAGAACACCTGCAATATCAGGAATCCTTGGAAATAAGTTCACTAAACCTAAACTTTGCAAAACTTAGAAATATTTTGGGAGATTCAGGAGAGCTTTGGCAAACCTAGAACAGCTTTTGCAGTATCAGAGAAGGTTAGTAAATATCAGACTACTGTAGCGAAATATCGGAATACTGTAGGAGCATAGCAGGTTATGCTTTAGGGGAAAAGAAGACTCTGTTACAGATGTTAGCAGGGCCCATTAAACATGTCTTGTTAATTTTGTGTAAGGCTACGTTAATAACCCCCTACTAACTGACTGTTTAGGATACAGATTTGCTTCTGCTTCACAACTGATTGGTAATCTTTTGTATGCCTTGCTCCTACAATAGCATCTAAACTGCATGCTTGATATGTGACTGGCAGAATACATAGCAGCTAATAAGAATCACAAAAACCCTCGACTCAAAAATGAGAAAATAAAAGCAGCAATGGGAAACATCAACTTTTGCAACTAAAACAAACAAAACATTTTTTACAGGGTAGCAAGTCTTGCCAGCACCCCAACACGCCAGCTTCTCTAAATATATTAACCCCAAGATTGCTCAACCTTAGGGGTAAGTACAAAACTTCCTTGACCCCAAATCCCCATGATCTCAACAAAAATCAAGGTGCAATATGCAACTAAGACAGATTTTCAAAAAAAAATGTGAATGTTCCTCTTTTGAACAAACCGCCATTGCTATAACTCCTATATTCCATTTTCCTTTCTTTTTACCAGAAATAAGTTTTTTTGCAGAAAGTACCCATCCCATTAACAATTACCATACAGGTGACTGAGAGACAGTCAGTTGGGTTCTAACTGCCTGAACACAAGTGGTTGAAACTGTCTGTTATTGATGAAACTTGAGACTGTGAGACACAGGAGAACTGCTGTTTGTACAAGATGACTCTAGTGTAATTGTGAGTTTCTCCTTTCTCCATTGTTGTGTGACTGTAGAGTTAGTATATGTAAGTATGGGTGTGTGGGGCCTTCTCTGTACATAGAGGGTGCAGGAAGGTTTGTCCCCTTGCAGAAAATATTAATTTTTCCAGGTGCTTGCTAAGTATAATGTGCTCTCAAGTAAGTTCTGATTAAGCAATATATTTGCTAACAATCATGCAATGACCAATCATAGGGAAAGCACTATTTAATGAATTTAATAACACACAGCCCAAACAAACACAGAATCACATGCGCATATCCACAAACACATGAGCACATGCACTCACACACACACACACACACACACACACATAAAGACCACAGGACAGAAAAAAAAAAGATATTTGTTTGCTAGATTCACATAAGAGCAGTATTCCGACTTGAAATTATTTCTGTCTTCCTTCTAATGTAGGCTATATGTCAATAATGTGTATTCCTTGCACAAGCAAACCTGCTTACTACCTTAATTGCTTATATTTTCTATTGACATCCAAATGTACACACAGCTGAAAAGAGTCTGAATGGGGAAATAATAAGTCAGAAGCAAAGGAGAATGGTACTGACGAAACTGAATTCATCCTCACGTCTTGGTGCGTACCTTCACGAGGTGGACCTGAGGTCAATGAAAGAAACAGACTGCAGAAGGTTAATAAAACCCAAAAAGTCAGATGTGTGATAAAACAAATGAACACAGGAATTAGGACTGTCCATAGAGATTCATATGATAAAACAGAAGTAAACAGGATATATTATTGTGCAGTTAAATTAATAACTGATAAAGTTCTACCACAAGAACACGGGGTAGTGAGGGAAAGGAAGGCGAGAAATCGAATACCATCATGGGAGTATCGAATAGAGAAAACTGTAAAGCAATTAAGATAAGAAGTGTCACTGTTAGAGTATAGAAAAGGGAACAGATCAACAAAAATACTTAGAACGATAGATGTGATAAAAGCAATGTACAGTATTAGAACAGACCAGGATCTATCATGCACTATTGCAAATAAACTAAAAATCTCAGTATAGGTGAAAATACTTAGAAGATATGCAGATAAATATAATGGAAAAGTCCAAAATAAGCAATTTATTGATGACCCAAAAAAGTTTTATAGAGAATTGGGAAACAAGGTAAAATTAACTGAAAGACCACCAAAAAAAGAAGAAATAGATATATTTTGGAGAAGTATTTATGAGGATCCTGCGGAACATAACAAAGGACTCTACATGGATAAAAGAAGTAAAAGAAAGAATAAGAAGTTTAAAGGTATAGGATATAAAATGGGATGAAGTAACAGCCAGAGAAATTGAAACAAAGTTAAGAAAAGCTTTTAATTGGAAAACCCCAGGCCCAAAATGCAGTACCTAACTTCTGGTTAAAAGTATTAAAATCTTTGCACAAAGATTAGCCATGACTAAGACCTATTTATATGCACACCCTGAACAGAGACCAACGTGGCTAACAGGAAAAAACAATGCTCCTACTTAAGAGTGAACCTGCAAGCTACCCTAAAAATTATAGACTAATAATTTGCCTTCTGACGACGTACAAACTATACAGTAGAATTGATGCTGACAGAGTTTATAGTCTTTTAGAAGAAAATTCATTAATGGCAATAGAACAAAAGGGCTATAAAAGAAACGCATATGGAACAAAGGATCATTTGTTGTTAAAGTCATAGTGGAGAACTGTAAAAAGGGAAGAATCTAAGTATGGCATGGACTGACTACAAGAAAGTATTTGATAGTATCCCACATTCATGGATAAAAGAGTGCTTAAAAATGTATAAGAAATGCCTACCACTGATCGACTACGTTAAAGTGACCATGAAACAGTAGCAGACCACTTTGTAATTAAGCCATGATAAAGGACAAATTATTATTCCAGGGATAAAAATTCAAAGGGGGATATTCCACGGTGACTTTTTGCCACCACTGCTACTCTGTCTTGCCCTTTACCCATTAAGCTGTCTACTTAACAACTTAGGCCATGGCTATAATTTGGCTCGTAGAAAACAACAAAGTATAAAGACTTTTCATCTTCTCTTTGTCAATGATTTAAAACTGAATAGCTCATCAGATGAGGAACTGAAAGCACAACTGCAAGTTGTCAAAATTTTTTCAGATGATATAAGAATGTCATTTGGTCTTGATAAATGTGCAAAAGCAACCTGTAAAGCAGGAAAACTGTAGCAACAAGAAAACATCAGTTTGGTACAAGAATGTGATATAAAAGAACTTAAGCAAGAAGGAGTTTGTAAATATTTGGGAATGGATGAAGGATCAACAATAAAACACGAACAGATGCAAATAAAACTTAGTAAGAAATACTTTAGAATGTTTAAATTAATCCTGAAAACAACATTGATATCTAGGAACAAAATTTAAGCTATAACCCAATTTGCTCTTCCTTTCCTAACTTACAGTTTTAGAGTGATTGACTGGCCTTAAAACGTGTTGGATAGATTAGACAGGAAAACAAGAAGGATGCTTCATGCTCACCAAATAATTTATAAACATCAGTGCATACCGAGATTATACATTCCCCATTCCGAAGGAAGGATGGGCCTTCTTGAAATTGATAACATGTATAGATCTGCAATCATGGGACTGCACACATATCTGCTGACCTCACAAGACCCAAACATAGTGAAAATTTTGAAACATGAGGAGAATAAATTTAAGATGACTTCTCTGCTTAGTCTAGCAGAAGCATATCGGCATCAAGCAGGAATGGAAATAAAAATAAGGCAGCAACTGAATGTGCCAAAAAACAAAAGAAGGAATATAAGGTGAAGGATAAGATGAGAAGGCAAGAAATATGGAAAATGCATAAATATAGTTGCAAGTATAGAAAATTTCTGTAAGAACCTCACATTGATCATGATCGAATGCAGGAATGGTTAAGGAGAGGTGAATTCAAACCAAGAGATCCTTATTGGCGGCCCAAGACAATGGGCTAAGTACACACTGGTTTACAAAATCCATTGAACATGTGGGAGAAACAGACAAATGTTGGTTTTATAAAACAGAATTGGAAACAGTTGCACACCTCATTGGTGGTTATGACATACTAATGGCAAAAGGACTGTATACTGAAAGGCATAATAATGCAGCAAAACTGTTGCACTGGGGATTGTGGAAACATTATGGTACGGAGGTGGCTGAAAAACACTGGAAACATGAGCCACAAAGCAACATAGAAAATGGTGACATCTATATCACATGGGATTACCCATTACCAACAGTTCAACAAATAGATGCTAGAAAAATGGATATAGTGGTCCATGAAAAGAAGAGAAAAGTAACATTGATCACTGAAATCACCATACCCAGTAACTACAGTGTCTTGCATACAGAGAGACACAAAGTCATAAAATATCAGGATTTGCAGGCAGAAACAAGAGCAATGTGGAAGAAAGATACCAAGACAGTCGCAATAGTAGTAGAAGCAATGGATCTTATAAAAAATAATCTACAGTCGTATTTAGATATGTTCAAAAATATAATAAAGGCTGCCAGCACCCCACGAGGTGAATCCTCCGTGGCACAAAGGTATATGAAAAAATAAAAAGAGAAAGATACCAACGGAGCAAAACACAGCTATAAGCTAAGATATCCAAACACAAACCAAGTCCAAGGAGATAAAAAATCCACAATTTATTGCAGAGACACAAACAGGTAAGCGCTTTCGCATTGGAGCTTCATCAGACCAGATAGTGAACAAAAAATTGGCTGATATTTATATAAGGCAGTTCTTACTCAAAAATGTCAATTAAATAATCAATCAATCAACCATTAAAAGCCACAGTATACAAAAATATATGTAATACATACATTATATATTATATATATCTAAAATCTCAATAAATTGTGGATTTTTTATCGCCTTGGACTTGGTTTGTGTTTGGATATCTTAGCTTATAGCTGTGTTTCGCTCCGTTGGTATCTTTCTCTTTGTATTTAGATATGTTACCAATACATGTAATCTAGTACGAATTGCAGAAAGAGTCATTACTGGGTGTATGGCAGGTGCTGCAAAGAGCACTTCTGGCTGACATCAGTGATTGAAACAATACTAATTTCATGAACTTTAATTGTACTTTGACTTAGGAATGGTATCCATTCCCGTCATGGTATTAGAAACCGAAAAGACCTGGAGAAATTAAAACTGAAAAGCTTAACTTTGTGAATATGTTCTCAAAGTAACAGCTTGCTATTTATTAGTGCTGAAGAATTTTTTTTGTCTTCTGGTCCTCATCATCACCCCAATGGCTCTTTTCCTGCAGCCAAATGACCCATTCATTCCACCAGCAGGGCAAGAGTCCTTGGAGTAAGAGTCAGGTGTTGGGAAGCAGAACCTGGAGACTGTCCTACTATCCAAACAGTAAAGCAATACTTAGCAATAAATCTGGATGCCTCAAAAATGACAAGCAACAAGAGAATAAAGTATCTGGAAACACAGTGGAAGAAAACAATTGAATTTAATCACAAGTTAAAATTTTCACTGACAGTGCTTCTTCAGACTAAAACCTTCCAAATCAGTTAGTACACATGTAAATAACTTATTAAGACCATGTGATCCAAATGTAATTAAAACTTTAAAGTAACATCAGATAAAAACTATCTTACTTGGTTATGTAGTTCTCTTAATACAGGTTTAATGCTGACAGAGCCATTTAAACCAGGAAATTTATGTGCCCTTAGCCTAATTATCCACTTGTATTCTTCTTGTTCAGTTTTATTTATCTGATGTTACTTTAAAGTGTTAATTGAACATGGTCTTAATAAGCCATTTAAATGTGTACTAACTGATTTGGAAGTTTCCAGATATTTTTATTCCATTGCAGACTGTCCTACTATCGCAACACCACACATTGCTTTTGCAAACTCCATTGTAGTTGCCTCAGCAGGTGTATGCATGCTTCCACATGCTCAACCTCCCAACCAGGTGTCATACCACTGCACCATGAACCTGTTAGGCTTTTCCTGCTGCAGTAAAATACTTACATTAATGCAGGTGTGCATAAGTGCAGCAAGCCAAGCTGCTTACCTCCCTCAGGATGGTAGTGTCTTCGTTGGATATTCAGTCTCATCCTCCCACACTCAGTCCCTCCAACGTCAGTGCCGCTGGTCAAACAAAGGTAATCTGAGGTGCTGTTAGGGCTTTATCCTTTTGTGCTATGGAGCCTAGGAGAAGTCCTACAGAAGAACTTGACAAATCAAGAAGAATACAGGACTCACATCAGATGCAAGATTTTTTGCAGGAAAGAGGTAGTGAAATTCCATGTGAGTTTTTTTGTTTTTATAGTGTGAACATAGCATGCTGCAGACTGCCAGGAATGTACCATTATGCAAAGTGACATCCTGACAAGATAAATAATGCCATTAAGCACCAATATGAAAATGAGAATGTGAATAATTAAGGAAAACAAAGGAGCAAATAAAACAGAATACATATGCTCCCTAATCCTGCTTCTCTCCCTTTCACTATTCCTAGGAGAGGATTAATACTTTGTCGCTTCCCATCAGCTTTTGTCATTTCATATGAATTACTGCTGAGCAACTATTAAGGAACATATAATGCTTAAGTTAAAGTAAAACAGGAATAAGAATGCATCATGTTTCCCTGTGTCTAATTCATGTCTGTATGGTAAACATCAAGGTGTGGTGTGATTGCAGGATACAATCATATGTTGCTGACCACTGGGCTTTTCCTGTCTTCATTATGATGAATATAGCTCTCAGTACTAATAGCTGACTGTGCTCAAGAGCTTATATCGCCAAGGGCACCAACATCAGTCCAATTACAGTGAAGAACAACCAGTAAAACAAAAGGGTGAGGGTTAACCAGTTCTTAGCTCTGAAGAGTCTGCTCTATCACAAGTGTTTATTCCAGCATTTTCTGTCTTTGTTATGACCATGTAGACAAAGAAAATGAGAAAAACTGTTTTCACCAAAAAGGCTGGGCAAATAAATTAATTAAGGTGGTCAAAGTGACGGTTGAAGTATAGTGTGTAATCAGTAGATACATCCAATGAGATGGAGGTAAAGAACATCTGGATATGATCTGAGATGGCGCAGTGGTGCAGCGGTAGCATTGTCACCTCACAGCAAGAGGTTCTCCAGTTTGAATCTCAGCTGGGGTGCCTTCTGTGTGGAGTCTGCATGTCCTCCCTGCATTCGTGTGGGTTTTCTCCGGGTGCTCCGGTTTCTTCCCATGTTACAAAGACATACATCTGGAGCGTTTCTCCCCAAGCCTCTGCTGAAAATGGGCTTTGTTCCAAGTTGGACTTGCCCAGTTAACCAATGTTAAATAAATAAATAAATAATATGAAAACCGTGAAATTGACACAGATAAACAAATAACTGTTAAAAGTATTCTGTAATGGTGAATACTTCACTATGGATGAGTGGGCATGGGGAATGTGATTGTGGGAAGTACATAATCAGAGATGAACATCAAGTGATTAATGGGGAGCTGTAAATGATTCAAGTAATATGTAAGTGCTTAAATTATGGTATACTTTATGCGATTAATAAAAAGTGACTGAAGTCTGAAGAGTGATATTAGGAGAAAGCAAAAAAGCAAGATAAGCAGAAAAGCCTTAAGTTCAATAACTTTTAATAAATACAATAAATATATATATATATATATATATATATATATATATATATATATATATATATATATATATATAAGGATAAATCGATAAATAAATAAAGTGAAAGAACATTTTAGTTCAAACCAAGTGAACTTCTTCAGGATGGTGAAAAAAATATGCTGCACATTATTAAAGTATTTCTGTAGGTTACATGGAAAATTGACAACTGATAGGGCAACAGCTATTTTTCATCTAACTTGGGTTACCTCTGTGTTTAATGGCATTCCCTGTCTGCCTGCTCAAAAAAAGTGTACTATTATTTCTGTAGCTTTTGTGGTTAGTGTAGCATTATAACTAACAGTCAGTGCTACCAGACTTCTAAATTGAGAATAAGTTTTGGTTCTGCAGACCATTATTATTGCAATTCTTGTAATATTGTTTACATAGCTGATGGCATGTCATGCAATATGCTTCATACTAGCAAAACCACAATGGAATTAAGCACAATAATTTAACAGTACATGCATTCCATTAAGAAGAATGTTGTCAATGGCATACCTCTCAACTGTCTAGATTTTTGCCTCATATTTTTGGTCTGATCCTCATAAAATTTGTAATTTTCTGACAAACCACTAAGGATGGAAGTCACTAAATAATGACAGACATTTGAGTTTCAGACTTACTATCCACCAGAAAATGTATGGTAATACAAATCCAGTTATTCTAACAACATTCTAAATAAAGTAAGAAACAGCACCAAACTTACACCAACAGCATTTATTAACAAGAAAGAAATAAAATAAAACATAAGCGCTTTCACGATTTTATTAATGTCCCTCTTGTGCTCTAAAATCTGATCCTTTAACATTCTATTAGTTTTGCCCACATAGAATGAATGACACACCTGGCAAAAACAAAAATTAACTAAATTTTTTGTGCGGCAATCAACATAACAAGTACTTCTAATATTAAAATGTTGTGTGGGGTGTGTATATGTTGTATTAGTGTCAATATATGGGCATGCAGAGCAATGCCTGCAGGGAAAAGTGGTTTGCTGGTACCAGTCTTATTGCAAAGATGCTGTTTCAAGGACATGTTATTTTTAAATGAAAAATGGGGGGCGTTGCCAACTTTATCTAAAAGACCTGGTATTTCTTGTAGGATGCTCCAATATGTCTTAATAATAGACGTATAGTCATTAATGTCACTGGAAAATTGAAAAACAATTCTAAAATCATTCATTAGAGGGCCAGGCTCAAGTTCATGAGATGTATTGCTCAAATATGGCTTGCATCTACCACCTCTTTGAGTTCATGCGTTATCTATGGTTGTGGTAATCTCTTTGTTGGAATAGCCTCTAGCTAAAAACTCATGCCGAAGAACTTCAAGTGCCGGACAAGCTTCTACATCATTGTTATGGAGTCTGAGTATATATATATATATATATATATATATATATATATATATATATATATATATATATATATATATATATATATATATATATATATATATATATTGGTTTACTTTCTTTAGTCAAGTCTGATTTAGTTCATTTATTTTGTTGACACATTTTGATCAACAAAATAGATGGTCAATGGCCTCTGCAAGATCAACAATCCCTGTGTTGAGGAATACGCCCCTTCCCCTGGGATTGTGTGATTAAAGCCTGGAATGCTCTCCCTCTTAACATCCGGTCGATAAAAACACAGCTGCAGTAGCGTTGTCACCTCACAGTAAGACGCTGACTGGTTTGACTCTCAGTTAGAGCGTCTTCTGCGTGGAGACATGCGTGAATGGGCATACCTTCGTAGAAGGTTGTGCATCAGGGCTGGCAACTCGGCACGTAAAAATCAACTGCCAATCATTAGCGGACTGGAGTTCCATTGTGGCGACCCCTAACTGGGAAAAGCCGAAAGACACAACAACAACAACAACTTTAAGCACCTTCTTAAGGCACATTTAAATAACTCTTGGTCTTGCGCTTGTATTGGCTTTGGATAACTTCTATATTTCCTCCTTAACTCACCTCCTTTTCTTCTATCTTCCTCCTTCGCTCTTATCATTTTTTTTTTTTTTTGAAAATATGATACAGACTATTTGGTATTTTTTTCACACAGTCTGTCAGGGTCAGCCTTTAGCTTGGCAAACTAGTAGATCACTTAGGGCAATATTCTTTCCTAGGGGTGCTTTTCAATATTACTGTTATTATTTTTTCAAATGAAGGTGAGTTTAAAAAGTCTACGGGTCTAGCTGAAGTGTCCCTGTTTAAAGATGTTTTCGCTGTGTTGCCCTCCCCCATACATGTTGAAAACTTGACTGAGAGTTTTTTCCATAGTATCCATTATCAAGGTGATCAAGCCAATCATACAACCACTTGGAACATAAAACCCATATATTTTAAACATACATGGAGTGATGTACATGACCAGAAGAAGAAAAAGATCTGTAGCCTTCCTTGGTAGTTGCCGTTACTACAACAGAAGTCTATGTAGACTATTTTGGTGGTGGCAGCAGGCAGCAACAGCAGCAGCAGTATCAGCAGTGGGAGTCTGATGTCCTCTTAGAATTATTAGAGGAGACTTGGTAGCATGATGACCGTAGCGATGGCCATAGTGGGAGAAATGAAACACAGAGAAAGTAGTCATTGCAGCAGCAGGAGTCTAGAGCCAGAGACATTGTAGATCAATATGTGTGTACACCTTTAAGAAGCTTACTAGGGGCTTGCACAAGTGTATAAATACTGAGCACTTGCAAGCCTGACTGCCATTTTGTAGTAAGTTGTTGAAATGTAAGCATGCCTGTCTGTGTAGTCTGTCAGTTAATCAGTTTGTTTATCTTCTGTACTCCTGCTAGTCATCCTGATGTGTTTCTGTGTAATAAAGCATGTAAACAAACTACCTCACCTGTTTGTCTTTAATGGGAAACAAGACGACCGACATGGTGTCAGAATGGGATCCAGAAATCTAGATTCCGGACCGAGAAGGCACTCAGTTAAAATGGAGGAATACAGAGGAGTGGATCATCCCCACTGCAGGTTTAAATCACAAAAACAGGTCAGAAATGAATTTCAGGTAACAAAGCTTACTTAAATGATTTCTTATTCACAAAATACAAAACAAAGCAGTCAGAATGATCTAAATGAATTTATAAGTGAAAAGTGTCTGAAACTGCAACATATTGAGAAAATATTCGAATAACTGCATAAAAATGAATAAAATAAGGAAAACAGACACATTTTTTGAATTAGCTTATAGCACATACTTTTTCTGCATTAATTAAAGCTATTCAAGTTTTCCAAAGTATATAGAGAGTGTGCAATATTACGGTACAGTTATTTTGCAAAATGCAGCCATTTCAAAGCATATTTCGTAAAGTACAGTATTTTGAAGAGTTTATTGTGCATTTGAATGTTAATACAAGTACTGGCTGTGTGTGCATGTTCGTACATAATTACAAAGGCCATTTTCGGTGTGTTTAAGTGTAATTTGTTGGCATGGCAGACGGATTTCGAAAACCAGCTCCACTTGTATTTGATAATAATATTATTGAGAATTGGAGAGTGTTTGAGCAAGAGTATTATATTTTCATCAAGCTGCATTTTTTTGATAGAGATGACTGTAAAAAGGCATTTATTCTCCTTAATTTAGCTGGTTCAAAAGCCATAGAACGGGAGTGTTCATTTGTGTATGCACCTGCTGTATTTGCAGGGGAAGGGGAAAATCACCATATAGTGGTACCGGCTGAGTTAAGGGAAGATCCCGAGTACTTATAATGTAAATGTAACCCCCAAACAAATGTTACAATGGAAAGGCACTTATTTTAGACAAGAGATCAAAAGCCTGGGGAAACTTTTGCAGCATATTAAACGGACTTGAGAAACAAGGCTAAAATGTGCAGATTTGGTGATTTAAGGGATGAGTTGATAAAAGACAGACTTGTATGTGGTATTAAAGATGATGTTGTGAGAAAGATTTTGCTTTGCGACGGTGATTTAACTTTGAATAAGGCAACTGATATTTGTCAGATATATGAGCTCACAGAAAAGCACACAAATCTACTTACAAATGAGAAATACATGCTTCCAGTATCATCTTCTAGTACTCATGTTGATAGTATGCAGCACATGGTTAAGAGATACAGGCCCAAGCACATGGCAGCAACTGTAAACCCTACAACAGTCACTGGGAAACCCCGTACCTTTCTAGCAAATTCCAGAGTGCAAACAGTCTCAGTGAAGCATAAGAGTGAGTCCAAACTCAAAAACTGTCCCTCTACCCAGTTTCATAGTCAGCTCTCATAACTGTGATGCAAATCATGATCTCAAAAGAGAAAAGTGCTTACCTTTTGGTCAACAGTACCACAAATGCAATAAGTGGAATCATTTCAAAAGGTTTTGTAAATCAAATAAGGAGCACTCTTTCATTAAAAGAAAACATTCAAAGAGACAAGTTGATCAATTAGAAAGCTGTGACCCTACTTTTTATGTTGATGGTGTGTCAGTACTTAATGAACAGTCAATGCAGTAGATTTATGGGCAAAAAATGAAGTATTTTGTAATGTTCGGATAAATGGGAAACCCATAGAGCTCAAAGCTGACACAGGTTCAAAGCTCACTGTTATGCCAGCAGAAACATTTGCTAGAGTATGTGCTGGTGAGAAGCTTGATTTGGCAAAGTGTGCATAGCTTGTTGTTTATGGAGCTGAAGAAGTTCAAACCAAAGGTTCAGTAGTACTTTCATATTACTCTGCTGGCAACAACTATGACTTGAAATTTTATGTGGACAAAAGGCATATCCAGTCATTATTAGGCCTTAGAGACAGTTTGAAAATGGGACTGTTTTCATTTACTATAGAAGTCCCTCATGTTAGCTTAAAAGACCACTGTTCCAACTTCACCCAGTCTATTTTTTCTAACAATTCTGATCTTTTTGAAGACAAACTAGGCAAACTCCCAGCCTTGTACTCCGTGAAGTTAGACCCAGAGGTCAGTTCAGTTGTCAGACCAGCCCAGGAAGTTCCAGTAGCTAGGCAGAACAGAGTCAAGGCTGAGCTAGATAAAATGGTGTAGCAAGGTGTAATTTGTCCAGTTGAAGAACCAACTGAATGGGTATCCTCCATGGTCATTGCTCATAAGAAAAGCTCAGATGATATTAGAATAGGTATTGATTCACGAGATTTGAACAAAGCACTGAAGAGACCTTATCATCCGATTAGCACAGTCGAAGAAATTGCTGCTCTCATGCCAAATGCCACTGTTTTTTCCTGTCTTAGATGCAAAGAGTTCATTTTGGCAAATTGTGCTAGACCAAAAATCTTCATTGCTAACCACTTTCAGTACTCCTTTTGGCAGGTACAGATTTTAGAGAATGCCATTTGGGGTAAATTCTGCCAGTGAAGTCTTCCAGCATGCAATGGAGCAAAGTTTTTAGGGGTATCCATGTACTATTATAATAGATGATATTCTAGTAGGAGGTAATGGTGAAGCTGAGCATGACGGAAACCTCAAGAATGTTCTGGAAAGAGCACGTGAAGTGAGTCTTAAGCTGAATCTGTAGAATTATAAGTTCAGACTACGTGAAGATACTTATGTTAGTCATTTATTTACCAGTTCAGGCTTACGACCAAATCCTTCCAAGCAAACTGCAATTCTTGAGATGCTAGCTCCAGACAATGTTCAAGCCCTACAATGTTTTCTTGGCATGGTTAACTACCTAGGCAACTTCATTCCAGATTTGAGACAACTTACGGCACTGCTTAGAGAGCTAACATGCAAAAATCTATCTTAGTCATGGTCAGAACAACACCAGAGACCATTTGATGTCCTGAAACAGAAAACTGCCAGTCCACCAACTCTCAGAAACTATGATGTTCACAAACCAGTTACTCTTTCCTGTGATGCTTCTAAATTTAGTCTTGGTGCAGTCATTCTTCAAGAAGGTAGACCACTAGCTTATGTGTCCAGAACTCTAACCCAAACTGAAATGCACTATGCGCAGATGGAGAAGGAACCCTTGGCAATTGTGTTTGCATGTTCAAAGTTTCATGATTATATTTATGGTAGACCTATCCAGATTGAAACAGATCACCAACCTCTAGTCACTATTTTGAGAAAGCCTATGTATACAGCTCAAGCTAGATTGCAATGCATGATGCTCAAATTGCAGAAGTGCAATTTCAGTCTTGTCTACACAAAAGGCAAATTTCTTTATCTTGCTGACACATTACCCAGATTATCCAGAAATACCACTGAACAGCATGAAAATGAGAAACTTAATTTTGAAGTCATGGAAGTGAGAAATTTTTTCTTCCACATGTCTTGATGAGCTTAGACATCATACAGTATCAGATCCAGTTTTCAGAAGCTCACTCACTTTATTAGTCAAGGATGGCCTTCAAAGCAATCTTCTTTATCAGTGGAAGTGCAACCTTATTTTCCATACAGAGATGAGATTTTAATTGACAATGGTATCATCATGAGAGGTCCAAAATTGATTGTTCCAAAATCTTTACAACAAGAGTATATTACCATTTTGCATCATGGTCACCCAAGAACTGATTCTACCAAAAGAAGGTTGAGAGACCTAGTATTTTGGCCTTCTATGTCACAGGATATCGAGAGAGGATTTTCATCTTGTTCTATATGTAATAGTACAAAGCCACATCAACAGAAAGAACCACTTCAGCTAAAAAAGATTCCTGAACTTCCATGGTTGACAGTAGCTGCAGACATTTTTGAGTGGAATTTTCAACATTACTTGGTGTTAGTAGACTCTTACTCCAATTGGTTCAAGATTGACTTACTTCCTAATCTAGCATCCAGTACTGTCATTACTAAGATGAAGCATCTTTTTGCAGCCCATGGTAGTCTGCACTAAGTTATTTCTGACAATGGTACACAGTTTACAAGCCAGCAATTCAAAAGATTTGCTGAAGAGTGGGACTTTACTCATTTCACGAGTAGCCCTGAATACCCGCAGTCAAATGGTTTGGTAGAACATGCAGTTCAAACTGTGAAACAATTACTAGAGAAGTTGAAATGAGACAATAGTGATGTTTTCTTGCATTTCTTGAATCTCAAAAATGTTCCTTGTGATAAACATCTTGGTTCACCTGCATAGAGACTTTTGTCAAGACAAACCAGAACTACACTACCAATTAGTAGTTCATTACTAGTTCTATGTGACAAGAACAACAGATCAGTGAATTCCCATTTGTTAAAGAAGCACTTAGCCAACAAGTCCTATTATGATAAGAACAGCAAATTGCTCAATCCATTACGAGAAGGAGAGATAGTGATGATGCATATGTACAAAGGTTTTGATTGGATTGGTGTCTTGAAAAGTGTATGTCCAGAGCCGAAATTGTACATTGTGGAATTGCAAGGAGCAGAATTTAGGTGGAATTGGAAACATTTAATCCTGCAGTCCAGTCCTGTATTGCAGTATCATACCTGCAAGAAAGACTCTATATCTCAGAGTGAGTTATCTAGCGTATCAGTTCCAGAGGATGTTCCAGTAAATATCCCTGTTCCTGAGAATAATCCTGAAACTCCTGAAGCAAGCTGTTCACCAATGACAGTATCTGTTGTTAAACCCAATTCTGATTGCTATATCAATAGTCAAGTTGCATTTCCAGACCATGTTCCAGATACACAGCAACTTGGACATAAGGATATGAATGTTGTGTTTATTTTAATTGCCTATACCATTGCATATTTCTTTCCACATGTCATTGTATTGTGGGCAATTCATTTAAGAGGGAGGATGTAGATCAATATGTGTGTACACCTTTAAGAAGCTTTCTAGGGGCTTGCACAAGTGTATAAATACTGAGCACGTGTGAGCCTCACTGCCATTTTGTAGTAAGCTGTTGAGATGTAAGCATGTCTGTCTGTGTAGTCTGTCAATCAGTTTGTTTGTATGTTGTACTGCTGCTATCTATCCTGATGTGTTTCTGTGGAATAAAGCATGTAAATGAACTACCCTGCCTGTTCGTCTTTAACGGGAAACAAGATGAGTGACAGGTCTGCTTAAGTGGAAGCAAGGGAATCACGTGGTTGAACTGCAGCTCACTCAGAATAGTCTGGGTGGTAGCAGATACATTTTTTAATCCAGGCAGGTATATCATTATGGGCAGCAGACTGGCAAGAGTATACATGGCTCACAGCAGTATTTAATTCATTTTTTTACAATGACTGAGGTATTTAGCAGCAAGTGAAGTACATTACTGTGGCCATTATTTCTGCTACTTCCTAGTGATCACACATTGGTGGTAATCACCATCTTTTTGAATTCAGTCTGTGGGGGTAAGCAAAATGGACAGTTTTATGATTTAGTGATTATTATCACTTGGTGGGAGATAAAGACAGTATGGTCTTTATTTACCTTTCCTCATAATCAGACTTCAGTAGTATGTATAGACATTTGCTAATCTTTTGGAGTTAGGGATAAGATGGCATGCTTTCTGTGAGTACAACGGGCAGTTACATGACTGTTGATAAATAATCACTGATATGGCTTATAGGAGCAGTGTCTGTGTCTGATGGTAACAGATGAAAATGCATTTCTGTGGCCATAATGTCTTTAGTATTCTTAAGTGAGACATTGAAAATATATATAATATAGCTTGTCTTGGGGTCTGCCAGCAAAATTTAAATACATTTATTTCATTTTTGTATTGTGTCTATTTTCATAGCCAGCATAGCAGAAACATATCTAGTCAGCTCACGACAAGGAAGCACATTTATTGCTCTTCTTTTGCCCCCACTGTCTGTTGTTCAACAACCCCCTTCAGGTCAGTTGGTCCATTTGTTCCCCATTACTGAGATGAGGGTCATCTGGGAGAGGCAATCATTCAGTCAGCAATCAAGTGTGATTCTTAATCTTTGGTGTTTTAAGCCATAGTCACAGTACACACCTGGAAAAGCAGCAGGGATGGGACATGTGATGAATTCGCTGAAGAGGCTGTCCCTTCAAGACTATAAGAGCCATTCTTTCCAAGCAGCCCTACCTCTTTCCATGAAGCATGAGTGATGGTTTCTCCAGTCTCCACCAGGGAAAGTGCAATGCCCAATGTGCCTCAAAGTGTGCACATCCCACCCCATCCCCATCCCCAAGATAGGCAAGCAGACCCCTCCCCCTTCACTCCTGCCCCTCCTGTCTGACTGAACCCTGATCACATAGGTCACAGTAAGGGCTTCATCCTTCTGTGCTGTTGAGTCAGGCAAACATGCAGTTTTTTTTTTACTTTTTCCTCATGGGATGAATATGTAAATTATAATAAAAGCACTAAAACCACTATTTTCTTTGTCTCTAAAAGTGGTATTTGTTATTAAAAATAAAAATGTAGTAAACATTTAAATGGTTATTGCCTCATGACACTCAGAAACCAGTGATTAGTTCTACTGTCTGCATACCTAAAAGCACAATACACCCATTGTTTATAACTGAATACCCAGCTCTGTAAACAGCAACTGATTGCATAGTAGTTTGTTTTATTGAAGTGAAGTATTTACTGTAACATATTTTGTCTGTACACCACAGAATGTAGTGACTACCATGTATCTGTCTTTTCCTGAAATTTGTAAGTGCTATATGTGCAATGTAGACTTACAGCATTGTTTTTCTTGGTTAATGGATCCATGAGACTGCTGCTGCTGTAGTCCAAAACATAAAGTCTGAGCTGTAAGCAATGATTACTACTACTGACAATTTAAATGCAGGCTAATACTCTAATTTAGTTTATTAGCCTGTTTTTCATTGGTAGGTACATAGTGCCTTTTTAGGCAATGTCACAAGAACAAAATTCCTAATGTAAAGATGCCCTCTAAAAACAACCTCAAGGATATTCTGCTAAATGCTAGGAGTCTAAACCAGAAACTGCACTCCCTGGAAGCAGTCCTCACCCTGGAAGATGCTGACATTTGTGCAATCACTGAGACCTGGTTTAAAACTGCAGAGAGCACCCCAGCTATATGAGGTTACATTTCCTTCCACACGTTCAGACCACAAACTGAAGGCATGAGAACTAAAGGAGGTGGTGCATCAATATTCACTAAAGATAAATACACCTCTAGATTGGTTAAATAGCACGGTTCCCTTGAATTACTTCAGGTGCAACTGACTGTAGACAAGACCCTACTTTAGGTCACTGCCAGCTTTAGGACCCCCTCCATCAATTAGGATATCCACTCAACCTACTTAGATATGCTTGAGTTAGTCAAGATACAATCGAACACCCTGGTTTTGGGTGACTTTAATTACCTATCCATAGACTGGGTAAATTATACGTGTTCTAACTCACTTGCCTAAAGTTTCCTGTACTTAGTTAACTCCAATGTCATGGACCAGCTGGTTGATACACCCAAAAGAGATTCAAACATTCTGGACCTGGTGCTCACCAACATGGAGGACCTCTGCACCATCCTCAATGTGTGGCTATCCCTGGTGAGATCTGACCACAAATCAGTCTCACTCGAAGTAACTATAACACAAGACCACCCCCCAGCAACAACTAGACTAAAAAATTGCTCCAAGGCCAATTACAACCTCTTATGTGACAGCATAAATAGCTTCATAGCCCCTCCCCCCACTGATGCAACAGACACCTATGCTGAGTTATACACCAATGCTTTATACAACCACCTGTACAACTGTATTGACTTTGACATACCTGATAGAACCAAAGCAAGATATTGAAAGAAAAACAAACCTGCCTGGTGGATAACTGTCATTAATAGGCTATACAATAGAGAAAGAATTGTCTGAGAGTAGGAAGGAACGGTCTCAAAACTGGAAACACTTCCTACTCAACTTAAACAAGCAAATAAGACTCCTCCAAAGCTAACTAGAAATCCAAATTAGCTTCCCTAACTAAGGATAACCACAAGGTGTTCTTCAGTTACATCAGTAACATCAAAGGTAAGGCCCAGATTTGCACTGAACTCGTAATTAATGGTACTACATATATAGAACCTGTGGATAAAGCAAACCTGCTGGCTGACAGATTCAGTGAAAACTTTACTCCCCTGTCTCCGCTACATATTCCCCATAGCATCCCTAACAGCCATCCCCCACCTAGTATCTCTGAGGAGCAGGTTTTAAATGCCCTCTCAAATGCCAAAAACATATCCTCTATGTGTGTAGACAACATCCTGGCCTGTGTTCTACATAAAACAGAAACTGGCAACACCATTGAGCATACTTTTCAATCACAGCCTAAGCACAGCCTTCATCCCAGCAGAATGGAAAACAGCTACTGTCATCCCTTTGCACAAAGGGGGTGCATCCATGGACCCCAGGCACTATAGATCCATTAGCCCAACCAGCATTATCTGCAAGGCAATGGAATGAATCCTCATGGACCTTATTAACAAAGATATAGGAAATCTCCAAACACTTGACCCTACAGAGAATGGCTTTGTCAAGGGGAGATCATGACTGTTAAACTTGGTGGATTTCTTTGAGACAGTCACCAAAGCCCTAGACAAGGGCAAATCTGTGCATACGGCCTATCTACATTTCTCCAAGGCCTTTGACACAATCCCCCACTCAAGCATCATTGATAAAATCACCCAGCTGGGTAGCAACCCATATAATGTCTGGTGGGTTGCAAACTGGTTCACTGACAGAACTCATATGCACCTCCTCCAGCAGACCTGTAACCAGTGGTGTTCCACAGCGATCGGTTCTGAAACCCCTACTATTTGGAATCTACTTCTCTGAAGTACAGATTAAAACTAAAGGACTGTGGCTAACAAAGTTTGCTGATGACTGCAAACTGGGAGTGATAATTGAAACCTGTAGCAATATCAACATCCTGCAAGAAGGTCTTACGCAGACTAATGACTGGTGACATAGTCATGGTTTTAAACTTAATGCAAAAAAATGCATTATCATCCCCTTCAGCAAGGGTGATGTTCCTGCAAACTACCACACCAACAGCAATACCCTAAGCACACAGGTTGACAGCAACCTTAACTTCAATCATCATTTCTCCCCAGTGGTAAGAAGGGCATTTTATATTGCTCATTTCAAAAGTAAGGGCATTATCTCCAGAAAAAAAAGGTTAGAACTCCCATATACTCTTCCCTCATCAGGCCAATACTCCCTTTGGTATGTTCATTTCCAAACACTTGCAGCAATTGCAGAGACCACAAAGATTCCTTACAAAGAAAATTCAGGGTCTTCAAGATCTGCCGTATGCGGACAGACTGAAATCATTGTCACTTTACTCTGTCGTACAGACTGCTCAGAGGCAACCTGTGCCTTGCATATAGAGCAATCTCTGACCCAGCTTTAATGGAAATACTGGACATTCACAAGTCAAATGGCACATGGGTCACTCAGTCAAAGGACCTTAACCTAGTATGTGATATCAACAAAACTTGCTGGAGAGACAGATTTGTCTCACAGAGGTTACCACACTTTTGGAACAAACTTCCTATTCATGTTAAACAAAGCCCCTTGTTGGCCCTATTTAAGCATAATTTGGACAATTGGATGGGTAACCAGAAATTCACCCCTGGAGTTCCACCTGTGTCTCTGTTGGACAGGGGCAATATGTGTTGATTTTAGTGTCTCCATAAACCAGACCCCCTTGGAAACATGGGTTGAACTTGGCTAGGCTTGTAAGGGTCCTGGGGTCATTATCCTAGTAGCCTCCCATGATCCTATGATTCTATGACCCTATATTGTGCAGTTTTGAGACTTCATTAGTATAATAATGTTGACTTGATTGAAAAATATGGGTGGATTGGCTTATTTAGCAGAAAAAGTTTTATATGGGTGGGGAAATAGTTAACACAGAAGGTTTTATATGAAAATATTAATTGTATGATAAGTGAAGTGATGTAGGAGCTGGCAAGTTAAGGGGCAGATAAGTGAAAGTTATATTGATGCATGGTGTTTATTTGCTTTATGAAAGAAAAGTCATATGTTTGCTAATTGAATATTTACAAAGATATTTTGTTGTCTGTATTAACTATAAAAGAAGCATCAAAAGAGACTCAGCAATTCATGAACATAGTGTTCAGATACATACAAGCATCATGCGTACTATGTTCAGTAAGTTGCTAGCAAACATCATGGTTTGTAGCCATGGAACCTGTTTTCTTTAAATGGCATTGTGATGCTGCTGCACTGGCCCAGTAATCAAGGAGCCTCAATCCTCACCACTAACACCAGTGAGGGACGTGCACAGGATGACAAATACACACACAGTAAAGTACAATTTGCCTTAAGAGCACACAGAGATCACAGTCAGTCTGGGGCTGGTTTTTCCCTCTCTCTCTCTCTTCAGATCCCCAATAAGACACCCCACTGGCACAACTATAGGGTTCATATCTCAGTCGAGTGGTCAAGCCAAAATCCCCAGCACCCTCTCTGTCCAACCAGTGCTTTGTGTCCCTGCCCAAGTAGCTGACACACACACACTTTGAGATTTGGTTTATATACAAACACACAGACACTCATGGGGAAGGCTGGCACAGGTTTACTAGCTATGCCCCCTTCTGCCCAGACTATAAGGTAGAAATCACTGCCACCAACCACTCTTACCTATCAGCTACTAATAAGGCCCTTAGAAAGGGTGACCAATTCTACTGTGTAATGTTACTGTTACTATTATCCGACTGGTAAGTGTGTCCAAGACTAAGGCTATTTAGGAGTGGCCTATACAGTGTCACCAAATACATATGCATGTACTCTAGGAGCTTAAATATCTCTACACAAACCTAGCCGCAATGAAAAGATTTAAATACGTTTAATAATAAATAATAAAAGCACAAGACAATACTCATTAACTCAACACAGTGACAATAGAGTCCAGAATCACAGGAAATATTTTAAAACAACATTGCAGGACAGTCTCACATAAATACAAAAAACATCTAGACTACCCTTGCTTTATTCCTATCTATCTCTAAGAGATACTGTGCCCTAAATGTCTTACTTACAGAGTCAGGCAGATATAGATGAGAAGTGCAGAAGAGATGTTTACAGGTCCAGAACAAAATACAAAATGCACAGACTTTCTTTAAGAGATAGTTCTTAAATTAATAATACACATTACTGCTGCGTTAGCTGGATAACATCACTATTTGATACCTCTGCCTTCAGTTCCCAGGCTAACAGGAAATTAGAATTTAACATGTGCCTGTGAAAAACACTTATCTCTCAGATGTACAGCTGCAAGAAAGCCACAGAGCAATACAAAAACACTTTACATGTGAAACCTAGTAATTATCTCTGTCCTAAGACAATAGAAAGAAATTCCTAGCCTAGACATCCTGTCTCTTAGCTGAGATAGACCTACTTTATAGCAAATCGTAAAACTCTGTACTTATTTTCTCAGAGTTTGCAAGTTAACTCTGTATGTCCCAACTTCTACTATGAAAACATACATTTGCACAGGCATATAGTCCATATACATTTCTGCTCTTCTCCAGCAGAGTGCACTGTGGTTACATTTTTGAAGATCAGCACATAACATATAGTCTAATCATTGCATATAGTTATCTTACATTTATAAAACAAGCCTGTGAATCATATTAATATTTACAAATGACATAGGATTATTTACAAACTTCTAGCCAGCTGGGCTGGCATCCTTCACAGTTCTCCCCCACCTGAGAACTCAAGCTAGTTTTACAAGTGACCCTTGAGAAACATTGCTTGAGAGGGTTGAGTCTACCTGGGAACCCATCTGCACTGGCATTGTTAACCCCACTGTGGTGCTGCACTGACATATATACTTGCAACCCTAGGGTCCACCTTAGCAACTTGGCATTTTGCTGGCTGGCTCAATGTAACCATGTTAAGGGATTGTGGTATGTAACTACAGTAAATTTCCTTCCATACAGATAAGGCTGAAGTTTCTGCAGTGCCCACACTATGGCTAGACATTCCTTTTCCACAGCTGCATAGCATTTCTCCCTGGGTTGGAGCCTACGACTGAGATAAACCACTGGGTGCTCATCCTCCTCTGAAGAAATCTGGCTAAGTACAGCCCCCATCCCATGGTTGAAGTATCCACCTGCACAACAAATTCTTTGCTGTAATCTGGACTGGCTAACACAGGGGTCCTCCCAAAGGTTCTTTAAGCTTCTGGAATGCCTGCTCACATGCTGGGGTCCACACTACCTTATCTTGCCTGTTCTTCCTTGTCAGGTCTGTGAGGGGAGCAGCTATGTTACTATAACTGGGGCCGAACTTTCTGTAGTACCCTGTTGTCCCTAAAAATGCCCTCACCTGCTTTTTGGTAACAGGTTCAGGCCATGCCTGAATGGCTTCCATTTTGGCCGGTTCTGGCCTTATCTTACCATTCCCCATTCTATGTCCCAGGTAGGAGACCTCTGCCATACCCACCTGACATTTGCTCAGCTTAATGGTCAACCCTGCCCTCTGTAGTCTGCTCAGCACCTCCCTGACATGATAAAAGTGCTCTGGCCAAGAATGGCTGTAAATGGCAATATCATCTAGGTAAACAAGAGCAAACCCTCCTGCTCCTGCTAGGATACGATTTAACAGCCTCTGGAAAGTTGCTGGGGCATTCTTCATCCTAAAGGGCATCTTTGTGAACTCATACAAGCCAAAAGGAGTCACAAAGGCTGACCTCTCTCTAGCACTGGGAGTCAAGGGCACCTGGCAGTAACCCTTGGTAAGATCAATGGTTGTAAGATACTTAGCCCCACCCAGTTGCTCTAGGGCCTCATCTGTCCCAGGCATGGGGTAAGCATCTGACTCTGTGTGACTATTTAATTTCCTGTAGTCCACACAGAACCTGGTGCTGCCATCCTTCTTTGGCAACAGCACCACTGGGGAGGCCCAGGGACTGATGAACTCTTGAATCACCCCTAGTTCCAACATCTCTTGTACCTCCTCCCTCAGAGTCTGTTTGACTCTCTCAGGCACTCTATAAGGGGCCTGCCTAATAGGCCTTTGGGGTCCTGTGTCCACCTGGTGCTTCCTCAGGTGGGTGCATCCTGATTTCCCAGTAAACATGTCCCCAAATTCCTCCAACACTGCTCGGATTTCTTGAACCTGGGTAGGAGATAGCTGCTGGGACATTGCTACCCCTTCTACTGAGGTTTCAGCTCGAGCCTCACTGAGGAAGTCAGTCCCCATATCTCCCTCAGAGTCCTCCTGTAATTGACTGCAAATGCTCAGCACAAGGACATCCCTATCATGGTAAGGTTTCATCATGTTAATATGGTACAATTTGTGCCCCTGCCTTCTGCCTAGCAGTTCCACCATGTAGTTAACATCACTTACCTTTCTTACCACCTTGTTGGGTCCATCCCAAGCTGCTTGCAACTTGTTGTGTCCGACAGGAATGAGAACCATTACCTGCTGCCCCACAGCATACTCTCTAGCTTGAGCATTCCTGTCATGCCACACCTTTTTCAGTTGTTGGGCTTCTGCCAGGTTATCCTGGGCCAAGCCCATGAGTTCCCTGAGCCTTGTCCTAAGGTTTAGGATGTATGCCACAACAGACTTCTTGTGAGACTCACACTCACCTTCCCACTCATCTCAAATTAAATCTAGAGGTCCCCCTCACCCTATACCCATACAGCAACTCAAAGGGTGAAAAACCTGTGGATTCCTGGGGAACTTCTCTGTAAGAAAACAACAGATGGGGCAAATATTTGTCCCACTCCCTGTTAAACTGACCTGCAAATGCCCATAGCATGGACTTGATTGTAGAGCTTAACCTCTCAACAAGACCATTAGTCTGGGGATGGTAGGGGGTGGTCTTCATGTGCTTCACCCCACAGGACTTCCACAGACAAGCCAGCAGGTCTGACATGAAACTGGCACCTCTGTCAGTCAGTATTTCTTTTGTGAAACCTACCCTGCTGAAAATCTCTAACAGAGCATTTGCCACCTTCTCTGCCTCAATGGAGGACAAAGCCACTGCCTCAGGGTATCGTGTAGCATAATTCACTATCACTAGGATATATTTTCCCTGTGGAACTTGGGGTACTCAGAGGACCCACAATATCCATAGCTACCCTCTGAAATGGCTCTTCAATTACAGGCAAAGGCATCAAAGGAGCTCTTACCTTGTCTCTTGCCTTGCCTACCTTTTGGCACTGCTCATAGGTCCTGCAGTACCCTGTTACAGCTCTGGAAATTCCAGACCAACAGAAGTTCTGTATAATATGCCTCTTTGTACATTTTATGACCATATGACCTGCAAAGGGGATATCATAGGCTATGGCTGGAAGCGCCATACGGTAGGCTCTAGGCATTACCAACTGTTGTATTCTCACCTTCTAGCCCTCCCTCAGGGGTCCACTCTCTGTACAGTAACCATTTGTTCCAGTATACAGATTCCCCCTTTCCTTGAGAATCGAGTGCCTCCCTAGCTACCTGCCTCAGGCCTTGCAATGTAGGGTCTGAGAGCTGAGCCTATCTCAACTCTCTCTTTGTAATCCTTCCTATCTCCCCTTCCATAAGAAGTCTGGCATCCTCTGACAGTGGTGCCTCACTGTCAGCCTGGGTACTACTACTCACGTCTACCGTTGCAGTCACTCTGTCCAAGGGAACACCAGTACCCACAAGCAGCTGTGGCTCACATTCAGTCTCACTGCTACAGAGTAGCCCCCCCCTGAAGTAACCACCTCCCCAGTCCTGGCTGCAAATATGCAGTCTGTCTGGGTCTCCCCCAGGCTACCAGACCCACATGCTTGTCCCAAGCCTAACTGATGTAACTGCACAGGGTACTGCACTATCAAAATCATTCCCTATCAGGACATTTGCAGGTATATCCTCAAACACACCTACTTGCTGGCTTCTTTTTCCACCCTCCCAGTCAAGGTGAATGGTAGCCAAAGGTATTTGGAATGAGATCCCTGCTAAAGCCCTGACCGGAGTAGACTGCCCAAGCAAGTAGTGCTCCTCTGTAACCACTGCAGGCTTCAGAATGGTTATATCAGAGGCTGTCTCTCTCTTGCCAATGGCCTCTTTGCCATTCACTACAATAGGTTCATAGGTTCATAGGTTTATACTAGGCTATCTGCCCTAAGGCATTTATTTATATGAAAGAATACTGTGCCCATTAGTTTGTTGTGCCTCTGTCCAGCAGTGACACAGATATGATTCCCGGGGTAAACCTACGATCTCCCATCCACAGGTCTAGATTTCTCTTGAACAGAGTCAGCGAGGTGCTCTGCCTCACATGGACCGGGATTTTATTCCACAGCATAGGGAGTCTCTGAGTGATAAATCTATCCCTCCAGCACGTCCTATTTATATCCATGCTAAGGTTTAAGTCGCTTGCTCTAGTGGTTTTGGTGGATTTGGACTTTTTGAGGTGGAGCATGTCCATTAATTCCGGGTTGGACATGGCCTTGTATGTCAGGCACATGTCACCTCTGAGCAGACGGTATGCGACTGAATAGAGCTGGAGTTTCTTCAATCTGGCAGCATATGACAGATTTTGGAGTCCCTTTATCCTTTTGGTGAGGAACTTTTGGGGTCTCTCCAATTGCTGCAGATGTCGGGTGAGATACATCCCGAATGGGGCATTGTACTCGATCATTGGTCTGATAAGTGAAGAGTACAGGGAACAATGACCTCACTAGATCTGGATGTGAATCCCTTCATGATCAGGTGGGCAATGTAGAAGGTCTTTCTAACCACTTTAGCAATGTGAGTGTCAAAGAAAGGCCACTGTCAACCTGGGTCCCCAGGTCCCTGATAACCTCTTCTGCTTAGTGGATTGCCACCTATATGGTAGCTTGGGGTTACCTTGTTTTTATGACTATACATTTTTGGCGTTTAACTTCAGGCCATGGCTCTGGCACCAGCTATCTGTTTCCGTGAGTCCCTTCTGAAGGATATCCGTGTCCGATGCACTTTCCACTATGGCCAGTTTGCAGTCGTCTGCAAACTTTGTCAAAGTCCTCCCATGTTGGCCTGTACTTCTGAGAAGTAGATGCCAAACAAACTGTGGGACACCACTTGTGACCGGCTTGGAGTCTGACAGCCAGCAACTCTAACCCTGTGGGTTCTGTCCTTAAGCCAGTTTGCAACCCATCTTGTGACATATGGGTTTACATTTAAGCTGGTAAGTTTTTCTACAATACCGAGTGGGGTATCATGTCGAAAGCCTTTGCAAGGTCAAGGTAGGCT